>NC_059226.1:38217311-38227311 GCF_020615455.1 Coregonus clupeaformis | reverse complement strand
GTATTATAGTAGTATTATAGTAGTATTATAGTAGTATTATAGTAGTATTACTGTACAACCTGCATGAAGAGATACGACAGGCTGAGGAGCTACAAGACAAGGTTATTGTAGTAGTATTGTAGTAGTATTGTAGTAGTATTGTAGTAGTATTATAGTAGTATTATAGCAGTATTATAGTAGTATTATAATAGTATTATAGTAGTATTATAGTAGTATTATAGTAGTATTATAGTGGTATTATAGTAGTATTATAGTAGTATTACTGTACAACCTGCATGAAGAGATACGACAGGCTGAGGAGCTACGAGACAAGGTTATTATATTAGTATTATAGTAGTATTATAGTGGTATTATAGTAGTATTATAGTAATATTATAGTAGTATTATAGTAGTATTATATTAGTATTATAGTGGTATTATAGTAGTATTACTGTACAACCTGCATGAAGAGATACGACAGGCTGAGGAGCTTAGAGACAAGGTTATTATAGTAGTATTATAGTAGTATTATAGTAGTATTATAGTAGTATTATAGTAGTATTATAGTGGTATTATAGTAGTATTATAGTAGTATTACTGTACAACCTGCATGAAAGATACGACATGCTGAGGGTAGACAAGGTTATTATATTAGTATTATAGTAGTATTATAGTAGTATTATAGTAGTATTATAGTACAACCTGCATGAAGAGATACGACAGGCTGAGGAGCTACGAGACAAGGTTATTATAGTAGTATTATAGTAGTATTATATTAGTATTATAGTGGTATTATAGTAGTATTACTGTACAACCTGCATGAAGAGATACGACAGGCTGAGGAGCTTAGAGACAAGGTTATTATAGTAGTATTCTAGTAGTATTATAGTAGTATTATAGTGGTATTATAGTAGTATTATAGTAGTATTATAATAGTATTATAGTAGTATTATAGTAGTATTACTGTACAACCTGCATGAAGAGATACGACATGCTGAGGAGCTACGAGACAAGGTTATTATATTAGTATTGTAGTAGTATTGTAGTAGTATTATAGTAGTATTATAGTAGTATTATAGTAGTATTATAGTAGTATTATAGTAGTATTATAGTAGTATTATAGTAGTATTATAGTAGTATTATAGTAGTATTATTAGCTAGTACCTTATTATAGTAGTATTATAGTAGAATTATAGTAGTATTATAGTAGTATTATTGTACAACCTGCATGAAGAGATACGACAGGCTGAGGAGCTACGAGACAAGGTTATTATAGTAGTATTATAGTAGTATTATATTAGTATTATAGTGGTATTATAGTAGTATTACTGTACAACCTGCATGAAGAGATACGACAGGCTGAGGAGCTTAGAGACAAGGTTATTATAGTAGTATTATAGTAGTATTATAGTAGTATTATAGTGGTATTATAGTAGTATTATAGTAGTATTATAATAGTATTATAGTAGTATTATAGTAGTATTACTGTACAACCTGCATGAAGAGATACGACATGCTGAGGAGCTACGAGACAAGGTTATTATATTAGTATTGTAGTAGTATTGTAGTAGTATTATAGTAGTATTATAGTAGTATTATAGCAGTATTATAGCAGTATTATAGTAGTATTATAGTAGTATTATAATAGTATTATAGTAGTATTATAGTAGTATTATAGTAGTATTATAGTGGTATTATAGTAGTATTATAGTAGTATTACTGTACAACCTGCATGAAGAGATACGACAGGCTGAGGAGCTACGAGACAAGGTTATTATAGTAGTATTATAGTAGTATTATAGTGGTATTATAGTAGTATTACTGTACAACCTGCATGAAGAAATACGACAGGCTGAGGAGCTACGAGACAAGGTTATTATAGTAGTGTTATAGTAGTATTATAGTAGTATTATAGTAGTATTATAGTAGTATTACTGTACAACCTGCATGAAGAGATACGACAGGCTGAGGAGCTACGAGACAAGGTTATTATAGTAGTATTGTAGTAGTTTTATATTAGTATTATAGTAGTATTATAGTAGTATTATAGTAGTATTATTGTAGTATTATTGTACAACCTGCATGAAGAGATATGACAGGCTGAGGAGCTACGAGACAAGGTTATTATAGTAGTATTATAGTATTTTTATAGTAGTATTATAGTAGTATTATAGTAGTATTATAGTAGTATTATTGTACAACCCGCATGAAGAAATACGACAGGCTGAGGAGCTACGAGACAAGGTTATTATAGTAGTATTATAGTAGTATTATAGTAGTATTATAGTAGTATTATAGTAGTATTATTGTATTTGTGTGTATAGTACCTAGAGGAGAAAGAGGATCTGGAGCTGAAGAGCTCTACACTACAGAAGGACTGTGAGATGTACAGGAACAGAATGAACACCATCATTATACAGCTGGAGGAGGTAGAGAAGGAGAGGGACCAGGTAACACACACACACACACACACACACACACACACACACACACACACACACACACACACACACACACACACACACACACACACACACACACACACACACACACACACACACACACACACACACACACACACACACACACACACACACACACATACACACACACACACACACACACACACACACACACACACACATACACACACACACACACACACACACACACACACACACACACACACACACACACACACACACACACACACACACACACACACACACACACACACACACATACACACACACACATACACACACACACACACACACACACACACACACACACACACACACACACACACACACACACACACACACACACACACACATACACACACACACACATATATATACACACACACACACACACACACACACACACACACACACACACACACACACACACACACACACACACACACACACACACACTCACAAACTCACACACACAAAGACTGTTTACAATACTTTACATTTTCAAAACAGTTGACACAAAATGCAAATCTTTGTTGTTGTGTGTGTCTGTGTGTGTGTGTGTCTGTGTGTTGTGTGTGTGTGTGTGTGTGTGTGTGTGTGTGTGTGTGTGTGTGTGTGTGTGTGTGTGTGTGTGTGCAGGCATTCCGGTCCAGAGATGAGGCCCAGCACCAATTCTCTCAGGGTCTGGTTGATAAAGACAAATACAGGAAACAGGTGAATTAGGGTTAGAACTAGGGTTAGGGTGAAGAGTCAGACACTGAGAAATATGACTGCCGATAGGTACTTAGGACCTCTGCCCAGAGTGTCAGCGTGTCATTTCCGGGCAAATCTTGGCTGAGGCTTCTCCCTGGCACCTGTTTAGTAACAGTGTTTGATTTGTTAATTGTTCATCTGTTTGCCATTAAGTGTTTATTTTTGTCTGCTTTTCGGCCTGTTTGTGAAGTAAACTCCTACTGGAGTTTAGTGACTTTTCCAACCTTGGATTATTAGTGCTAGCTAGCTCTACAGCCCCTCCCCTGAAGCACTTCTCTCCCTGGCTCTCGTTCTGGTAACCCAGCCTCCCCTCTCCCCTGAAGCACTTCTCTCCCTGGCTCTCGTTCTGTTAACCCAGCCTCCCCTCTCCCCTGAAGCACTTCTCTCCCTGGCTCTCGTTCTGGTAACCCAGCCTCCCCTCTCCCCTGAAGCACTTCTCTCCCTGGCTCTCGTTCTGGTAACCCAGCCTCCAGTCTCCCCTGAAGCACTTCTCTCCCTGTCTCTCGTTCTGGTAACCCAGCCTCCAGTCTCCCCTGAAGCACTTCTCTCCCTGGCTCTCGTTCTGGTAACCCAGCCTCCCCTCTCCCCTGAAGCACTTCTCTCCCTGGCTCCTCTCTGTTCTTCCTGTTTGTGCTCTGCCCTGGATTACTATGGTTTCAGGGCCCTGTTTTTTCCAGACCAAATACATGTGTGACCTCGCTCCACCGGCTTGGCAACAACTTGCTGATTTATTTTCTCTTAACCGGTCACGCCCTGACTCAGGGGACTCGTATATGTTGAGTCAGGGTGTGCATGTTCTATGTTGTATTTTTCTATGTTGGTGATCTAGGTTTTCTAGATCTATGTTGGCCGGTGTGGTTCCCAATCAGAGGCAGCTGTCTCTCGTTGTCTCTGATTGGGGACCATACTTAGGCAGCCTATTGGCACTAGTGGGTTGTGGGATCTTGTTCCGTGTTGAAGGTATGTTG
The DNA here is from genome assembly GCF_020615455.1 of Coregonus clupeaformis. Taxonomy (NCBI): domain Eukaryota; kingdom Metazoa; phylum Chordata; class Actinopteri; order Salmoniformes; family Salmonidae; genus Coregonus; species Coregonus clupeaformis. The sequence continues at coordinate 38,223,128 of NC_059226.1, read as the reverse complement.
TTTGTGTACCTTGGACTTCACGTTTCGTTTCATTTGTTGTTTTGTCGTGGTGTTTATTCAGTATAAATAAACACGTATGCATATCACGCTGCGCCTCGGTCCATCCCGTCTATGAACGAACGTGACATAACCAAGATACTCCTGCTGGTTATGTCTACCTGTGTCCCCCCCCGCTCCACCTACCAAGCTACTCCTGCTGGTTATGTCTACCTGTGTCCCCCCGCTCCACCTACCAAGCTACTCCTGCTGGTTATGTCTACCTGTGTCCCCCCGCTCCACCTACCAAGCTACTCCTGCTGGTTATGGCTACCTGTGTCCCCCCGCTCCACCTACCAAGCTACTCCTGCTGGTTATGTCTACCTGTGTCCCCCCCGCTCCACCTACCAAGCTACTCCTGCTGGTTATGGCTACCTGTGTCCCCGCTCCACCTACCAAGCTACTCCTGCTGGTTATGTCTACCTGTGTCCCCCGCTCCACCTACCAAGATACTCCTGCTGGTTATGTCTACCTGTGTCCCCCGCTCCACCTACCAAGCTACTCCTGCTGGTTATGGCTACCTGTGTCCCCCCGCTCCACCTACCAAGCTACTCCTGCTGGTTATGTCTACCTGTGTCCCCCGCTCCACCTACCAAGCTACTCCTGCTGGTTATGTCTACCTGTGTCCCCCCCGCTCCACCTACCAAGCTACTCCTGCTGGTTATGTCTACCTGTGTCCCCCCCGCTCCACCTACCAAGCTACTCCTGCTGGTTATGTCTACCTGTGTCCCCCCCGCTCCACCTACCAAGCTACTCCTGCTGGTTATGTCTACCTGTGTCCCCCCGCTCCACCTACCAAGCTACTCCTGCTGGTTATGTCTACCTGTGTCCCCCCGCTCCACCTACCAAGCTACTCCTGCTGGTTATGTCTACCTGTGTCCCCCCGCTCCACCTACCAAGCTACTCCTGCTGGTTATGTCTACCTGTGTCCCCCCGCTCCACCTACCAAGCTACTCCTGCTGGTTATGGCTACCTGTGTCCCCCCGCTCCACCTACCAAGCTACTCCTGCTGGTTATGTCTACCTGTGTCCCCCCGCTCCACCTACCAAGCTACTCCTGCTGGTTATGTCTACCTGTGTCCCCCCGCTCCACCTACCAAGCTACTCCTGCTGGTTATGTCTACCTGTGTCCCCCCCGCTCCACCTACCAAGCTACTCCTGCTGGTTATGTCTACCTGTGTCCCCCCGCTCCACCTACCAAGCTACTCCTGCTGGTTATGTCTACCTGTGTCCCCCCGCTCCACCTACCAAGCTACTCCTGCTGGTTATGGCTACCTGTGTCCCCCCGCTCCACCTACCAAGCTACTCCTGCTGGTTATGTCTACCTGTGTCCCCCCGCTCCACCTACCAAGCTACTCCTGCTGGTTATGGCTACCTGTGTCCCCCCCGCTCCACCTACCAAGCTACTCCTGCTGGTTATGGCTACCTGTGTCCCCCCGCTCCACCTACCAAGCTACTCCTGCTGGTTATGGCTACCTGTGTCCCCCCGCTCCACCTACCAAGCTACTCCTGCTGGTTATGTCTACCTGTGTCACCCCGCTCCACCTCGCTGTACTGTACAACTCTACAATCTAAACAACTGAACTCTCTCTCCCTGCGGTCTCCTCATTTCAATACACTGCCTGTAAACCATCCTGCTTCACGACCCCTATCCTTGTGTAGCGTCCTCCTGAAGATAATGAATCGTTCCTGTCTCAACAATCTGAACTACTCCCCATAGCTGTCCCAAGCTCCACCCAGCTTACTGTTGCTTGGCCAAATAAAAATTCACATGAACTCATCAAAATCAACACTTGCCTCTGATTTTCATTGCTGTTCTGGACTGTTTCAATATTACCCAACATGTCAATGTTCCCACTCACATCAAGGGACACATACTAGACTGAGTCTGCTCTGTTGGCCTCAACCTAACTCATATAATAATAATAACATGCCATTTAGCAGACGCTTTTATCCAAAGCGACTTACAGTCATGCGTGCATACATTTTTGTGTATGGGTGGTCCCGGGGATCGAACCCACTACCTTGGCGTTACAAGCGCCGTGCTCTACCAGCTGAGCTACAGAGGACCACGTAGAGCTCATATGACCTCCTCCCTGTTCCCAGTGTCTGACCTCAACCTAACTCATATGACCTCCTCCCTGTTCCCAGTGTCTGACCTCAACCTAACTCATTTGACCTCCTCCCTGTTCCCACTGTGACCTCAACCTAACTCATATTACCTCCTCCCTGTTCCCAGTGTCTGACCTCAATCTAACTCATATGACCTCCTCCCTGTTCCCACTGTGACCTCAACCTAACTCATATGACCTCCTACCTGTTCCCAGTGTCTGACCTCAACCTAACTCATATGACCTCCTCCCTGTTCCCAGTGTAACCTAACTCATATGACCTCCTCCATGTTCCCACTGTGACCTCAACCTAACTCATATGACCTCCTCCCTGTTCCCACTGTGACCTCAACCTAACTCATATGACCTCCTCCCTGTTCCCAGTGTCTGACCTCAACCTAACTCATATGACCTCCTTCCCTGTTCCCAGTGTAACCTAACTCATATGACCTCCTCCCTGTTCCCAGTGTCTGACCTCAACCTAACTCATATGACCTCCTCCCTGTTCCCAGTGTCTGACCTCAACCTAACTCATATGACCTCCTCCCTGTTCCCAGTGTAACCTAACTCATATGACCTCCTCCCTGTTCCCACTGTGACCTCAACCTAACTCATATGACCTCCTCCCTGTTCCCAGTGTCTGACCTCAACCTAACTCATATGACCTCCTCCCTGTTCCCAGTGTCTGACCTCAACCTAACTCATATGACCTCCTCCCTGTTCCCAGTGTCTGACCTCAACCTGACTCATATGACCTCCTCCCTGTTCCCACTGTGACCTCAACCTAACTCAGACCTCCCCCTGTTCCCACAAATCATATGACCTCCTCCCTGTTCCCAGTGTCTGACCTCAACCTAACTCATATGACCTCCTCCCTGTTCCCAGTGTAACCTAACTCATATGACCTCCTCCCTGTTCCCACTGTGACCTCAACCTAACTCATATGACCTCCTCCCTGTTCCCACTGTGACCTCAACCTAACCCATATGACCTCCTCCCTGTTCCCAGTGTCTGACCTCAACCTAACCCATATGACCTCCTCCCTGTTCCCAGTGTCTGACCTCAACCTAACTCATATTACCTCCTCCCTGTTCCCAGTGTCTCACCACAAGATCCTTCATGTCTCTCTTCCCTCATCCGCACCCCACAGCACTGACAAACGCCTCGTCTCCTGTCTTACCACAAGATCCTTCATGTCTCTCTTCCCTCATACGCACCCCACAGCACTGACAAACGCCTCGTCTCCTGTCTTACCACAGGATCCTTCATGTCTCTCTTCCCTCATACGCACCCCACAGCACTGACAAACGCCTCGTCTCCTGTCTCACCACAGGATCCTTCATGTGTCTCTTCCCTCATACGCACCCCACAGCACTGACAAACGCCTCGTCTCCTGTCTCACCACAAGATCCTTCATGTCTCTCTTCTCTCATCCCCACCCCACAGCACTGACCAACGCCTCGTCTCCTGTCTCACCACAAGATCCTTCATGTGTCTCTTCCCTAACCCTAACCCTAACCCCACCCCACAGCACTGACCAACGCCTCGTCTCCTTCCGCAACGTCAAAGCTGTTGACCCCCTCCAACTCTCTGATGCCAGCTGCTCTGCCCTGCCCCTTGACCACACCCCCAACACACCTGATGAACTAGCTGCCCAATTTAATTCTGCTCTATCCGCCTCCTTCAACTCTCTGGCCCCCCTCCAAACTAAACCTGTCTCCTCCTGGTTTAACCCTGCTCTCCCTCAACTCTCTGGCCCCCCTCCAAACTAAACCTGTCTCCTCCTGGGTTAACCCTGCTCTCCCTCAACTCTCTGGCCCCCCTCCAAACTAAACCTGTCTCCTCCTGGGTTAACCCTGCTCTCCCTCAACTCTCTGGCCCCCTCCAAACTAAACCTGTCTCCTCCTCCTCCTGGGTTAACCCTGCTCTCCCTCAACTCTCTGGCCCCCCTCCAAACTAAACCTGTGTCCTCCTGGGTTAACCCTGCTCTCCCTCAACTCTCTGGCCCCCCTCCAAACTAAACCTGTCTCCTCCTCCTCCTGGGTTAACCCTGCTCTCCCTCAACTCTCTGGCCCCCTCCAAACTAAACCTGTCTCCTCCTGGGTTAACCCTGCTCTCCCTCAACTCTCTGGCCCTCCAAACTAAACCTGTCTCCTCCTGGGTTAACCCTGCTCTCCCTCAACTCTCTGGCCCCCCTCCAAACTAAACCTGTCTCCTCCTGGGTTAACCCTGCTCTCCCTCAACTCTCTGGCCCCCTCCAAACTAAACCTGTCTCCCCTCCTGGGTTAACCCTGCTCTCCCTCAACTCTCTGGCCCCCTCCAAACTAAACCTGTCTCCTCCTGGGTTAACCCCTGCTCTCCCTCAACTCTCTGGCCCCCTCCAAACTAAACCTGTGTCCTCCTGGGTTAACCCTGCTCTCCCTCAACTCTCTGGCCCCCTCCAAACTAAACCTGTCTCCTCCTGGGTTAACCCTGCTCTCCCTCAACTCTCTGGCCCCCTCCAAACTAAACCTGTCTCCTCCTGGGTTAACCCTGCTCTCCCTCAACTCTCTGGCCCCCTCCAAACTAAACCTGTCTCCTCCTGGTTTAACCCTGCTCTCCCTCAACTCTCTGGCCCCCCTCCAAACTAAACCTGTCTCCTCCTCCTCCTGGGTTAACCCTGCTCTCCCTCAACTCTATGGCCCCCCTCCAAACTAAACCTGTCTCCTCCTGGGTTAACCCTGCTCTCCCTCAACTCTCTGGCCCCCCTCCAAACTAAACCTGTCTCCTCCTGGGTTAACCCTGCTCTCCCTCAACTCTCTGGCCCCCCTCCAAACTAAACCTGTCTCCTCCTACTCCTGGGTTAACCCTGCTCTCCCTCAACTCTCTGGCCCCCCTCCAAACTAAACCTGTCTCCTCCTGGGTTAACCCTGCTCTCCCTCAACTCTCTGGCCCCCCTCCAAACTAAACCTGTCTCCTCCTGGGTTAACCCTGCTCTCCCTCAACTCTCTGGCCCCCCTCCAAACTAAACCTGTGTCCTCCTGGGTTAACCCTGCTCTCCCTCAACTCTCTGGCCCCCCTCCAAACTAAACCTGTCTCCTCCTGGGTTAACCCTGCTCTCCCTCAACTCTCTGGCCCCCCTCCAAACTAAACCTGTCTCCTCCTCCTGGGTTAACCCTGAGCTCCACACCCACCTACTACAGGTCCACCTACTACAGGTCCACCTACTACAGGTCCACCTACTACAGGTCCACCTACTACAGGTCCACCTACTACAGGTCCACCTACTACAGGTCCACCTACTACAGGTCCACCTACTACAGGCTACTACAGGTCCACCTACTACAGGCCACCTACTACAGGTCCACCTACTACAGGTCCACCTGCACAGGCTACTACAGGTCCACCTACTACAGGTCCACCTACTACAGGTCCACCTACTACAGGTCCACCTACTACAGGTCCACCTACTACAGGTCCACCTACTACAGGTCCACCTACTACAGGCTACTACAGGTCCACCTACTACAGGTCCACCTACTACAGGTCCACCTACTACAGGTCCACCTACTACAGGTCCACCTACTACAGGTCCACCTACTACAGGTCCACCTACTACAGGTCCACCTACTACAGGTCCACCTACTACAGGTCCACCTACTACAGGTCCACCTACTACAGGTCCACCTACT
>NC_059226.1:38184811-38209811 GCF_020615455.1 Coregonus clupeaformis | reverse complement strand
GGGACTCAGGTTGGGGTGTAGGGTTGGAGCATAGCCTGAAGGTAGGGACTCAGGTTGGGGTGTAGGGTTGGAGCATAGCCTGAAGGAAGGGAGGGGTAGTTCCTCTTGCGGCTCTGTAGGCAAGTACCATGGAGAGGTAGTGCTGAGTGATTAGTGCTTTTTGAGGTCGGTTTGGTTTCAGTTCGATTATTAAAACTAATCACGGTTTTTCGATTTTGGGTTGAATGCTGTAACAGCACAGAATAAAACAATGACTGCCCATTACTGCTTGTCAGGAAGCATTTCAGGGTGAGGTCTACACCTGTTGTATTCGGCGCATGTGACAAATAACATTTGATTTGGTTTGATTTGAAGGGGAAGGAGAAAAGTAGTTGAGTGTCATCCGCATAGCAATGATAGGAGAGACCATGTGAGGATATGACGGAGCCGAGTGACTTGGTGTATAGAGAGAAGAGGAGAGGGCCTAGAACCGAGCCCTGGGGGACACCAGTAGTGAGAGTACGTGGTGCAGACACAGATCCTCTCCACGTCACCTGGTAGGAGCGGCCTGCATAACATTCAGTTGATTAAGGTGTGATGTAATGTCTGTCAAAAATTCAACTGTTTCCATCTTCTCCTCATCTTCCAAAAACGCAGAAAATTGAGTTACCTTGTCACTCTTTTGCTCTGATAAGAAAGCTTTGATTTCCTCCTGAATGGTCCAAAAGCGTTCCAAAACCCTGCCTTTGCTGAGCCATCTGACATTGTTTGCGCAGTAGTAAGTCATCAAAACTGGCGTTGGCCTCTGTCAGAATGCCTCGTAGCAGGCGGTGTTGTAGGCATGATGTTGCTCTCAAACAGTTGATCAGTTTCATCATCGTTGTCATGACCTCAGAATACTATTTTCCCAGACTGGCACACAGGACAGATTGATGGATGATGCAGTGATATGATGTCAGGTCAGGGTGGTCCTCTTTAAAAAGTGCAACCAGTTCCTTCTCTCTTCCTATCATGGCCGGAGCTCCATCTGTGGTGATGGAGACCACTGACTTCAGATCTATCCCCCTTTCTGTTAGCATTCCTTTGATGGCCTAATGGGTATCCTCTCCCCGTGAGCTTCTAGATGTGTTAAGCTCAACAGCTCCTCACAGAATTCCTTCTTTGTTTCGTTTTAAAATCTGACAAACACCAGAAGCTGGGCATTATCAGTGTTACCTGTTGATTCATCCACAGCTAATGAAATGCATGGTGCATTCTGAATGGCCTCATCAAGTTGTGAAGTTAAATCTTCAGCTAATATTTCAGTTCTCCTCATGGCTGTGGAATCTGACAGTGGGATCTGTTTGATCTTTTCCCTGAGCTCATCTTTTTGTTTACATTTACATTTACATTTTAGTCATTTAGCAGACGCTCTTATCCAGAGCGACTTACAGTTAGTGAATACATATATATATATATAAAAAAAATATATATACTGGTCCCCCATGGGAATTGAACCCACAACCCTGGCGTTGCAAACGCCATGCTCTATCAACTGAGCTACATCCCTGCCGGCCATTCCCTCCCCTACCCTGGACAACGCTGGGCCAATTGTGCGCTGCCCATTGTGCGCTGCTTCAAGCAAGGTTTCAGTAACTTCACACATGCATACTTTTACCATCTCAGCGTCTGGAAAAGTTTTTTTGTGTTTTCCCAAAACCCAAGTTATCCTCAGTGAACACTCCATTGCACGTTGTTGGGCTGTCAGGGAATTGACAAGGACTTTGGGTGGACGTCTCATATTGGGATTTGGTTAATCTTGTTTGTTCTCACCTCCGTGTTCAGGGGATACGTCTGATCCAGTTTACTATGCCTGGTGTCATAATGGTGCTTAACATGGGCACTTTTCAGGAGAGCTACGACTCACTGCATATCAGGCACATTGGTTTGGTGCTAGTTGAGGGGAAAATGAATAAATACTGTTCTGTCCACTCTTTTTTTTGAACAAACCATATTAACAAAGATACTGGTAACTAAGCTCCTTATATCTGTGATATTAACAAAGATACTGGTAACTAAGCTCCTTCTATCTGTGATATTAACAAAGATACTGGTAACTAAGCTCCTTCTATCTGTGATATTAACAAAGATACTGGTAACTAAGCTCCTTCTATCTGTGATATTAACCGGACCGCTGTCCGCCAGTTGAGTTTGGCTGCCCTACATCCTTAACCCTACACCCTTTACTTTACACCATGTACCATACACCCTTTACCCTACACCCTTTACCATTTACCCTTTACCATTTACCCTTTACCCTTTACCCTTTACCATTTACCCTTTACCCTTTACCCTACACCCTATACCCTACACTCTTTACCCTTTACCCTACACCCTTTACCCTACACCCTTTACCCTACACCCTATACCCTACACTCTTTACCCTTTACCCTACACCCTTTACCCTACACCCTTTACCCTACACCCTTTACCCTTTACCCTTTACCCAACACCCTACACCCTACATCCTACACCCTTTACCCTTTACCCTTTACCCTACACCCTTTACCCTACACTCTTTACCCTTTACCCTTTACCCTACACTTTTACTCCTTTACCTTTACCCCTACACCCTACACCCTACACCCTTTACTCCTTTACCTTTACCCCTTTACCCTTTACTCCTACACCCTACACCCCTTTACCCTACACCCTTTACTCCTACACCCTTTACTCCTACACCCTTTACTCCTACACCCTTTACCCTTTACCCTACACCCTTTACTCCTACACCCTTTACTCCTACACCCTTTACCCTACACCCTACACCCTTTACCTCCTACACCCTACACCCTTTACTCCTACACCCTTTACTCCTACACCCTTTACTCCTACACCCCTTTACCCTACACCCTTTACCCTTTACTCCTACACCCTACCCTTTACTCCTACACCCTTTACTCCTACACCCTTTACCCTACACCCTACACCCTTTACTCCTACACTCCTTTACCCTACACCCTACACCCTACACCCTTTACCCTACACCTATACCCTTTACCCTACACCCTTTACTCCTACACCCTATACCCTACCACACCCTTACCCACACCCTTTACTCCTACACCCTTTACCCCTTTACTCCTACACCCTTTACCCCTACACCCTTTACCCTACACCCTTTACCCTACACCCTATACTCCTTTACTCCTACACCCTTTACTCCTACACCCTTTACCTACACCCTTTACCCTTTACCCTACACCCTTTACCCTACACCCTTTACCCTACACCCTATACCCTTTACCCTACACCCTTTACCCTACACCCTTTACCCTACACCCTTTACCCTTTACCCTACACCCTACACCCTACACCCTTTACCCTACACCCTTTACCCTACACCCTACACCCTACACCCTACACCCTACATCCTACACCCAACTTCCTACACACTTTACACTACACACTTTAGCCTTTACCCTTTACCCTTTACCCTACACCCTACACCCTTTACCCTTTACCCTATACCCTACACCATTTACCCTTTACCCTTTACCCTTTACCCTTTACCCTTTACCCTATACTCTTTACCCTTTACCCTTTACCCTTTACCTTTACCCCTTTACTCCTATACCCTTTACCCTTTTACCCTACACCCTTTACTCCTTTACCTTTACCTTTACTCTTTACCTTTACTCCTACACCCTTTACCTTTACCTTTACCCTACCCCTTTACTCCTTTACCTTTACCCTACATCCTTTACCCTACACCCTTTACCCTAACCCTACACCCTACACCCTACACCCTTTACCCTTTACCCTTTACCCTATACCCTTTACCCTTTACCCTTTACCCTACACCCTTTACCCTTTACCCTTTACCCTACACCCTTTACCCTTTACCCTTTACCCCTTACCCTACATCCTTTACCATTTACCCTACACCCTTTACCCTACACCCTTTACCCTTTACCCTTTACCCTTTACCCTACACCCGTTACCCTTTACCCTACACCCTTTACCCTACACATTTTACATTACATTTTACATTTTAGTCATTTAGCAGACGCTCTTATCCAGAGCGACTTACAGGAGCAATTAGGGTTAAGTGCCTTGCTCAAGGGCACATTTACGTCATTTACACCCTTTACCCTTTACCCTTTACCCTTTACCCTACACCCTTTACCCTACACCCTTTACCCTTTACCCTTTACCCTACACCCTTTCCCCTTTACCCTACACCCTTTACCCTACACCCTTTACCCTTTACCCTTTACCCTTTACCCTACACCCTTTACCCTTTACCCATTACCCTTTACCCTTTACCCTTTACCCTACACCCTTTACCCTTTACCCTTTACCCTATACCCTACACCATTTACCATTTACCCTACACCCTTTACCCTTTACCCTTTACCCTTTACCCTATACCCCTTTACTCCTATACCTTTACCCTTTACACCTACACCCTTTACCCTTTACCCTGTACCCTATACCCTTTACCCTTTACCCTTTACCCTTTACCCTTTAACCCTACACCATTTACCCTTTACCCTTTACCCTTTACCCTATACCCTTTACCCTTTACCCTTTACCCTTTACTCCTACACCCTTTACCCTTTACCCTATACCCTTTACCTACACCCTTTACTCCTTTACCCTACACCCTTTACCCTACACCTTTACCCTTTACCCTTTACTCCTACACCCTTTACCCTTTACCCTTTACACTTTTACCCTTTACCCTTTACTCCTACACCCTTTACTCCTTTACTCCTACACCCTTTACCCTTTACCCTTTACCCTTTACCCTTTACCCTACACCCTTTACCATTTACCCTTTACCCTACACCCTACACCCTACACCCTTTACCCTTTACCCCTACACCCTTTACCATTTACCCTTTACCCTTTACCCTACACCCTTTACCCTTTACCCTTTAACCTACACCCTTTACCCTTTACCCTACACCCTACACCCTAAACCCTTTACCCTTTACCCTTTACCCTTTACCCTTTACCCTACACCCTTCACCCTTTACCCTACACCCTTTACCTTATACCCTTTACCCTACACCCTTTACCCTTTACCCTATACCCTTTACCCTACACCCTTTACCCTTTACCCTATACCCTTTACCCTATACCCTTTACCCTTTACCCTTTACCCTACACCCTTTACCCTACACCCTTTACCTTACACCCTTTACCCTACACCCTACACCCTTTACCCTACACCCTACACCCTTTACCCTATACCCTACACCCTTTACCCTACACCCTACACCCCTTTTACCCTACACCCTTTACTCCTACACTCCTTTACTCCTATACCCCTTTACCCTACACCCTTTACTCCTTTACCCTATACCCTTTACCCTACACCCTTTACCTCCTTTACCCTATACCCTTTACCCTACACCCTTTACCCCTTACCCTTTACCTTTACCCTACACTCCTTTACCCTACACCCTTTACCCTACACCCTATACCCTTTACCCTACACCCTACACTCTACACCCTTTACCCTACACCCTTTACCCTTTACCCACACCCTACACTCTACACCCTACACCCTACACCCCTTTACCCTACACCCTACACCCCTTTACCCTTTACCCGTATACCCTTTACCCTACACCCTTACCCTTTACCCTTTACCCTACACCCTTTACCTCTACACCCTTTACCCTTTACCCTTTACCCTTTACCCTACACCCTTTACCCTACACCCTTTACCCTTTACCCTTTACCCTTTACCCTACACCCTTTACCCTTTACCCTACACCATTTACCCTACACCCTTTACCCTTTACCCTTTACCCTACACCCTTTACCCTTTACCCATTACCCTTTACCCTTTACCCTTTACCCTTTACCCTATACCCTTTATCCTTTACCCTTTACCCTTTACCCTTTACCCTATACCCTTTACCCTTAACCCTTTACCCTTTACCCTTTACCCTATACCCTACACCCTTTACCCTTTACCCTGTACCCTATACCCTTTACCCTTTACCCTTTACCCTTTACCCTTTACCCTACACCATTTACCCTTTACCCTTTACCCTTTACCCTATACCCTTTACCCTTTACCCTTTACCCTTTACCCTACACCCTTTACCCCTTACCCTATACCCTTTACCCTACACCCTTTACCCTTTACCCTACACCCTTTACCCTACACCCTTTACCCTTTACCCTTTACCCTACACCCTTTACCCTTTACCCTTTACACTTTACCCTTTACCCTTTACCCTACACCCTTTACCCTTTACCCTACACCCTTTACCCTTTACCCTTTACCCTTTACCCTACACCCTTTACCATTTACCCTTTACCCTACACCCTACACCCTACACCCTTTACCCTTTACCCTACACCCTTTACCATTTACCCTTTACCCTTTACCCTACACCCTTTACCCTTTACCCTTTAACCTACACCCTTTACCCTTTACCCTACACCCTACACCCTACACCCTTTACCCTTTACCCTTTACCCTTTACCCTTTACCCTACACCCTTCACCCTTTACCCTACACCCTTTACCTTATACCCTTTACCCTACACCCTTTACCCTTTACCCTATACCCTTTACCCTACACCCTTTACCCTTTACCCTATACCCTTTACCCTATACCCTTTACCCTTTACCCTTTACCCTACACCTTTTACCCTACACCCTTTACCCTACACCCTTTACCCTACACCCTACACCCTTTACCCTACACCCTACACCCTTTACCCTATACCCTACACCCTTTACCCTACACCCTACACCCTTTACCCTACACCCTTTACCCTACACCCTTTACCCTATACCCTTTACCCTACACCCTTTACCCTTTACCCTATACCCTTTACCCTACACCCTTTACCCTTTACCCTATACCCTTTACCCTACACCCTTTACCCTTTACCCTTTACCCTACACCCTTTACCCTACACCCTTTACCCTACACCCTATACCCTTTACCCTACACCCTACACTCTACACCCTTTACCCTACACCCTTTACCCTTTACCCTACACCCTACACTCTACACCCTACACCCTACACCCTTTACCCTACACCCTACACCCTTTACCCTTTACCCTATACCCTTTACCCTACACCCTTTACCCTTTACCCTTTACCCTACACCCTTTACCCTACACCCTTTACCCTTTACCCTTTACCCTTTACCCTACACCCTTTACCCTACACCCTTTACCCTTTACCCTTTACCCTTTACCCTACACCCTTTACCCTTTACCCTACACCATTTACCCTACACCCTTTACCCTTTACCCTTTACCCTACACCCTTTACCCTTTACCCATTACCCTTTACCCTTTACCCTTTACCCTTTACCCTTTACCCTATACGCTTTATCCTTTACCCTTTACCCTTTACCCTATACCCTATACCCTTTACCCTTTACCCTATACCCTACACCATTTACCATTTACCCTTTACCCTACACCATTTACCATTTACCCTTTACCCTTTACCCTTTACCGTATACCCTACACCATTTACCCTTTACCCTTTACCCTTTACCCTACCTTTACCCTTTACCCTTTACCCTTTACCCTACACCCTTTACCCTACACCCTACACCCTTTACCCTACACCCTACACCCTTTACCCTATACCCTACACCCTTTACCCTACACCCTACACCCTACACCCTTTACCCTACACCCTTTACCCTACACCCTTTACCCTTTACCCTTTACCCTACACCCTTTACCCTACACCCTACACCCTACACCCTTTACCCTTAACCCTTTACCCTACACCCTTTACCCTACACCCTTTACCCTTTACCCTATACCCTTTACCCTACACCCTTTACCCTTTACCCTACACCCTTTACCCTACACCCTTTACCCTACACCCTTTACCCTACACCCTTTACCCTTTACCCTACACCCTACACTCTACACCCTACACCCTACACCCTACACCCTTTACCCTACACCCTACACCCTACACCCTACACCCTACACAGTGTACACTCTAAACACTACATAGGGAAAAGGTTTGTATCTTCTGACTCCATTTTTCTTTCTCTGTTTCAGCCTCGGTGACTTTGAATGTGAGAGTGTAGACAACATGGATTATGGTAAGGTACCTGAGACTGTAGACCCTATGATCTATACCCTATGATATATACCCTACAACCCCATACTGTAGACCCTATGATCTATACCCTATGATCTATACCCTATGATCTATACCCTATGATCTATACCCTACAACCCCATACTGTAGACCCTATGATCTATACCCTACAACCCCATACTGTGGACCCTATGATCTATACCCTATGATCTATACCCTACAACCACATACTGTAGACCCTATGATCTATACCCTACAACCCCATACTGTAGACCCTATGATCTATACCCTACAACCCCATACTGTAGACCCTATGATCTATACCCTACAACCCCATACTGTAGACCCTATGATCTATACCCTATGATCTATACCCTACAATCCCATACTGTAGACCGTATGATCTATACCCTACAACCCCATACTGTAGACCCTATGATATATACCCTATGATCTATACCCTACAACCCCATACTGTAGACCCTATGATCTATACCCTACAACCCCATACTGTAGACCCTATGATCTATACCCTACAACCCCATACTGTAGACCCTATGATCTATACCCTATGATCTATACCCTACAACCCCATACTGTAGACCCTATGATCTATACCCTATGATCTATACCCTACAACCCCATACTGTATACCCTATGATCTATACCCTACAACCCCATACTGTAGACCCTATGATCTATACCCTACAACCCCACACTGTAGACCCTATGATCTATACCCTACAACCCCATACTGTAGACCCTATGATCTATACTCTACAACCCCATACTGTAGACCCTATGATCTATACCCTACAACCCCATACTGTAGACCCTATGATCTATACCCTACAACCCCATACTGTAGACCCTATGATCTATACCCTATGATCTATACCCTACAACCCCATACTGTAGACCCTATGATCTATACCCTACAACCCCATACTGTAGACCCTATGATCTATACCCTATGATCTATACCCTACAACCCAATACTGTAGACCCTATGATCTATACCCTACAACCCCATACTGTAGACCTATGATCTATACCCTATGATCTATACCCTACAACCCCCATACTGTAGACCCTATGATCTATACCCTATGATCTATACCCTACAACCCCATACTGTATACCCTATGATCTATACCCCTATGATCTATACCCTACAACCCCATACTGTAGACCCTATGATCTATACCCTATGATCTATACCCCTACAACCCCATACTGTAGACCCTATGATCTATACCCCTACAACACCATACTGTAGACCCTATGATCTATACCCTACAACCCCATACTGTAGACCCTATGATCTATACCCTACAACCCCATACTGTAGACCCTATGATCTATACCCTATGATCTATACCCTACAACCCCATACTGTAGACCCTATGATCTATACCCTATGATCTATACCCTACAACCCCATACTGTAGACCCTATGATCTATACCCTACAACCCCATACTGTAGACCCTATGATCTATACCCTACAACCCCATACTGTAGACCCTATGATCTATACCCTACAACCCCATACTGTAGACCCTATGATCTATACCCTATGATCTATACCCTACAACCCCATACTGTAGACCCTATGATCTATACCCTATGATCTATACCCTACAACCCCATACTGTAGACCCTATGATCTATACCCTATGATCTATACCCTATAACCCCATACTGTAGACCCTATGATCTATACCCTACAACCCCATACTGTAGACCCTATGATCTATACCCTACAACCCCATACTGTAGACCCTATGATCTATACCCTATGATCTATACCCTACAACCCCATACTGTATACCCTATGATCTATACCCTATGATCTATACCCTACAACCCCATACTGTAGACCCTATGATCTATACCCTATGATCTATACCCTACAACCCCATACTGTAGACCCTATGATCTATACCCTATGATCTATACCCTACAACCCCATACTGTAGACCCTATGATCTATACCCTACAACCCCATACTGTAGACCCTATGATCTATACCCTACAACCCCATACTGTAGACCCTATGATCTATACCCTATGATCTATACCCTACAACCCCATACTGTAGACCCTATGATCTATACCCTACAACCCCATACTGTAGACCCTATGATCTATACCCTATGATCTATACCCTACAACCCCATACTGTAGACCCTATGATCTATACCCATGATCTATACCCTATGATCTATACCCTACAACCCCATACTGTAGACCCTATGATCTATACCCTATGATCTATACCCTACAACCCCATACTGTAGACCCTATGATCTATACCCTACAACCCCATACTGTAGACCCTATGATCTATACCCTACAACCCCATACTGTAGACCCTATGATATATACCCTATGATCTATACCCTACAACCCCATACTGTAGATCCTATGATCTATACCCTATGATCTATACCCTACAACCCCCATACTGTAGACCCTATGATCTATAGCCTACAACCCCATACTGTAGACCCTATGATCTATACCCTATGATCTATACCCTACAACCCCATACTGTAGACCCTATGATCTAAACCCCTATGATCTATACCCTACAACCCCATACGGTAGACCCTATGATCTATACCCTATGATCTATACCCTACAACCCCATACTGTAGACCCTATGATCTATACCCTATGATCTATACCCTACAACCCCATACTGTATACCCTATGATCTATACCCTATGATCTATACCCTACAACCCCATACTGTATAACCTATGATCTATACCCTATGATCTATACCCTACAACCCCATACTGTAGACCCTATGATCTATACCCTATGATCTATACCCTACAACCCCATACTGTAGACCCTATGATCTATACCCTACAACCCCATACTGTAGACCCTATGATCTATACCCTACAACCCCATACTGTAGACCCTATGATCTATACCCTATGATCTATACCCTACAACCACATACTGTAGACCCTATGATCTATACCCTACAACCCCATACTGTAGACCCTATGATCTATACCCTACAACCCCATACTGTAGACCCTATGATCTATACCATACAACCCCATACTGTAGACCCTATGATCTATACCCTACAACCCCATACTGTAGACCCTATGATCTATACCCTATGATCTATACCCTACAACCCCATACTGTAGACCCTATGATCTATACCTATGATCTATACCCTATGATCTATACCCTACAACCCCATACTGTAGACCCTATGATCTATACCCTATGATCTATACCCTACAACCCCATACTGTAGACCCTATGATCTATAAACTACAACCCCATACTGTAGACCCTATGATCTATACCCTACAACCCCATACTGTATACCCTATGATCTATACCCTACAACCCCATACTGTAGACCCTATGATCTATACCCTATGATCTATACCCTACAACCCCATACTGTAGACCCTATGATCTATACCCTATGATCTATACCCTACAACCCCATACTGTATACCCTATGATCTATACCCCATGATCTATACCCTACAACCCCATACTGTAGACCCTATGATCTATACCCTATGATCTATACCCTACAACCCCATACTGTAGACCCTATGATCTATACCCTACAACCCCATACTGTAGACCCTATGATCTATACCCTACAACCCCATACTGTAGACCCTATGATCTATACCCTACAACCCCATACTGTATACCCTATGATCTATACCCTATGATCTATACCCTACAACCCCATACTGTAGACCCTATGATCTATACCCTATGATCTATACCCTACAACCCCATACTGTATACCCTATGATCTATACCCTATGATCTATACCCTACAACCCCATACTGTAGACCCTATGATCTATACCCTACAACCACATACTGTAGACCCTATGATCTATACCCTATGATCTATACCCTATGATCTATACCCTACAACCCCATACTGTAGACCCTATGATCTATACCCTATGATCTATACCCTACAACCCCATATGGTATACCCTATTATCTATACCCTATGATCTATACCCTAAAACCCCATACTGTAGACCCTATGATCTATACCCTACAACCCCATACTGTATACCCTATGATCTATACCCTACAACCCCAAACTGTAGACCCTATGATCTATACCCTATGATCTATACCCTACAACCCCATACTGTAGACCCTATGATCTATACCCTACAACCCCATACTGTAGACCCTATGATCTATACCCTATGATCTATACCCTACAACCCCATACTGTAGACCCTATGATCTATACCCTATGATCTATACGCTACAACCCAATACTGTAGACCCTATGATCTAACCCTACAACCCCATACTGTAGACCCTATGATCTGTACCCTACATCCCCATACTGTAGACCCTATGATCTATACCCTATGATCTATACCCTACAACCCCATACTGTAGACCCTATGATCTTTTACCCTACAACCCCATACTGTAGACCCTATGATCTATACCCTATGATCTATACCCTACAACCCCATACTGTAGACCCTATGATCTATACCCTACAACCCCATACTGTAGACCCTATGATCTATACCCTATGATCTATAGCCTACAACCCCATACTGTAGACCCTATGATCTATACCCTATGATCTATACCCTACAACCCCATACTGTAGACCCTATGATCTATACCCTATGATCTATACCCTACAACCCCATACTGTAGACCCTATGATCTATACCCTATGATCTATACCCTACAACCCCATACTGTAGACCCTATGATCTATACCCTACAACCCCATACTGTAGACCCTATGATCTATACCCTATGATCTATACCCTACAACCCCATACTGTAGACCCTATGATCTATACCCTATGATCTATACCCTACAACCCCATACTGTAGACCCTATGATCTATTCCTACAACCCCATACTGTAGACCCTATGATCTATACCCTACAACCCCATACTGTAGACCCTATGATCTATACCCTACAACCCCATACTGTATTCCCTATGATCTATACCCTACAACCCCATACTGTAGACCCTATGATCTATACCCTATGATCTATACCCTACAACCCCATACTGTAGACCCTATGATCTATACCCTACAACCTCATGCTGTAGACCCTATGATCTATACCCTATGATCTATACCCTACAACCCCATACTGTAGACCCTATGATCTATACCCTATGATCTATACCCTACAACCCCATACTGTAGACCCTATGATCTATACCCTACAACCTCATGCTGTAGACCCTATGATCTATACCCTATGATCTTTACCCTACAACCCCATACTGTAGACCCTATGATCTATACCCTACAACCCCATGCTGTATACCCTTTGATCTATACCCTATGATCTATACCCTACAACCCCATACTGTAGACCCTATGATCTATACCCTACAACCCCATACTGTAGACCCTATGATCTATACCCTATGATCTATACCCTATAACCCCATACTGTAGACCCTATGATCTATACCCTACAACCCCATACTGTAGACCCTATGATCTATACCCTACAACCCCATACTGTAGACCCTATGATCTATACCCTATGATCTATACCCTACAACCCCATACTGTATACCCTATGATCTATACCCTATGATCTATACCCTACAACCCCATACTGTAGACCCTATGATCTATACCCTATGATCTATACCCTACAACCCCATACTGTAGACCCTATGATCTATACCCTATGATCTATACCCTACAACCCCATACTGTAGACCCTATGATCTATACCCTACAACCCCATACTGTAGACCCTATGATCTATACCCTACAACCCCATACTGTAGACCCTATGATCTATACCCTATGATCTATACCCTACAACCCCATACTGTAGACCCTATGATCTATACCCTACAACCCCATACTGTAGACCCTATGATCTATACCCTATGATCTATACCCTACAACCCCATACTGTAGACCCTATGATCTATACCCTATGATCTATACCCTATGATCTATACCCTACAACCCCATACTGTAGACCCTATGATCTATACCCTATGATCTATACCCTACAACCCCATACTGTAGACCCTATGATCTATACCCTACAACCCCATACTGTAGACCCTATGATCTATACCCTACAACCCCATACTGTAGACCCTATGATATATACCCTATGATCTATACCCTACAACCCCATACTGTAGATCCTATGATCTATACCCTATGATCTATACCCTACAACCCCATACTGTAGACCCTATGATCTATAGCCTACAACCCCATACTGTAGACCCTATGATCTATACCCTATGATCTATACCCTACAACCCCATACTGTAGACCCTATGATCTAAACCCTATGATCTATACCCTACAACCCCATACGGTAGACCCTATGATCTATACCCTATGATCTATACCCTACAACCCCATACTGTAGACCCTATGATCTATACCCTATGATCTATACCCTACAACCCCATACTGTATACCCTATGATCTATACCCTATGATCTATACCCTACAACCCCATACTGTATAACCTATGATCTATACCCTATGATCTATACCCTACAACCCCATACTGTAGACCCTATGATCTATACCCTATGATCTATACCCTACAACCCCATACTGTAGACCCTATGATCTATACCCTACAACCCCATACTGTAGACCCTATGATCTATACCCTACAACCCCATACTGTAGACCCTATGATCTATACCCTATGATCTATACCCTACAACCACATACTGTAGACCCTATGATCTATACCCTACAACCCCATACTGTAGACCCTATGATCTATACCCTACAACCCCATACTGTAGACCCTATGATCTATACCATACAACCCCATACTGTAGACCCTATGATCTATACCCTACAACCCCATACTGTAGACCCTATGATCTATACCCTATGATCTATACCCTACAACCCCATACTGTAGACCCTATGATCTATACCCTATGATCTATACCCTATGATCTATACCCTACAACCCCATACTGTAGACCCTATGATCTATACCCTATGATCTATACCCTACAACTCCATACTGTAGACCCTATGATCTATAAACTACAACCCCATACTGTAGACCCTATGATCTATACCCTACAACCCCATACTGTATACCCTATGATCTATACCCTACAACCCCATACTGTAGACCCTATGATCTATACCCTATGATCTATACCCTACAACCCCATACTGTAGACCCTATGATCTATACCCTATGATCTATACCCTACAACCCCATACTGTATACCCTATGATCTATACCCTATGATCTATACCCTACAACCCCATACTGTAGACCCTATGATCTATACCCTATGATCTATACCCTACAACCCCATACTGTAGACCCTATGATCTATACCCTACAACCCCATACTGTAGACCCTATGATCTATACCCTACAACCCATACTGTAGACCCTATGATCTATACCCTACAACCCCATACTGTATACCCTATGATCTATACCCTATGATCTATACCCTACAACCCCATACTGTAGACCCTATGATCTATACCCTATGATCTATACCCTACAACCCCATACTGTATACCCTATGATCTATACCCTATGATCTATACCCTACAACCCCATACTGTAGACCCTATGATCTATACCCTACAACCACATACTGTAGACCCTATGATCTATACCCTATGATCTATACCCTATGATCTATACCCTACAACCCCATACTGTAGACCCTATGATCTATACCCTATGATCTATACCCTACAACCCCATATGGTATACCCTATTATCTATACCCTATGATCTATACCCTAAAACCCCATACTGTAGACCCTATGATCTATACCCTACAACCCCATACTGTATACCCTATGATCTATACCCTACAACCCCAAACTGTAGACCCTATGATCTATACCCTATGATCTATACCCTACAACCCCATACTGTAGACCCTATGATCTATACCCTACAACCCCATACTGTAGACCCTATGATCTATACCCTATGATCTATACCCTACAACCCCATACTGTAGACCCTATGATCTATACCCTATGATCTATACGCTACAACCCAATACTGTAGACCCTATGATCTATACCCTACAACCCCATACTGTAGACCCTATGATCTGTACCCTACATCCCCATACTGTAGACCCTATGATCTATACCCTATGATCTATACCCTACAACCCCATACTGTAGACCCTATGATCTATACCCTACAACCCCATACTGTAGACCCTATGATCTATACCCTATGATCTATACCCTACAACCCCATACTGTAGACCCTATGATCTATACCCTACAACCCCATACTGTAGACCCTATGATCTATACCCTATGATCTATAGCCTACAACCCCATACTGTAGACCCTATGATCTATACCCTATGATCTATACCCTACAACCCCATACTGTAGACCCTATGATCTATACCCTATGATCTATACCCTACAACCCCATACTGTAGACCCTATGATCTATACCCCTATGATCTATACCCTACAACCCCATACTGTAGACCCTATGATCTATACCCTACAACCCCATACTGTAGACCCTATGATCTATACCCTATGATCTATACCCTACAACCCCATACTGTAGACCCTATGATCTATACCCTATGATCTATACCCTACAACCCCATACTGTAGACCCTATGATCTATTCCCTACAACCCCATACTGTAGACCCTATGATCTATACCCTACAACCCCATACTGTAGACCCTATGATCTATACCCTACAACCCCATACTGTATTCCCTATGATCTATACCCTACAACCCCATACTGTAGACCCTATGATCTATACCCTATGATCTATACCCTACAACCCCATACTGTAGACCCTATGATCTATACCCTACAACCTCATGCTGTAGACCCTATGATCTATACCCTATGATCTATACCCTACAACCCCATACTGTAGACCCTATGATCTATACCCTATGATCTATACCCTACAACCCCATACTGTAGACCCTATGATCTATACCCACAACCTCATGCTGTAGACCCTATGATCTATACCCTATGATCTTTACCCTACAACCCCATACTGTAGACCCTATGATCTATACCCTACAACCCCATGCTGTATACCCTTTGATCTATACCCTATGATCTATACCCTACAACCCCATACTGTAGACCCTATGATCTATACCCTACAACCCCATACTGTAGACCCTATGATCTATACCCTATGATCTATACCCTACAACCCCATACTGTAGACCCTATGATCTATACCCTATGATCTATACCCTACAACCCCATACTGTATACCCTATGATCTATACCCTACAACCCCATACTGTAGACCCTATGATCTATACCCTATGATCTATACCCTACAACCCCATACTGTAGACCCTATGATCTATACCCTACAACCCCATACTGTAGACCCTATGATCTATACCCTATGATCTATACCCTACAACCCCATACTGTAGACCTCTGCCATACTTAGACCTACAGATCTATACCCTACAACCCCATACTGTAGACCCTATGATCTATACCCTATGATCTATACCCTACAACCCCATACTGTAGACCCTATGATCTATACCCTATGATCTATACCCTACAACCCCATACTGTAGACCCTATGATCTATACCCTATGATCTATACCCTACAACCCCATACTGTAGACCCTATGATCTATACCCTCCAACCCCATGCTGTATACCCTATACCCCTCTAATCATCTCTCCCTTCTCCCCTCCCCCTCTCTCCGTCCAGATGAGGAAATAGAGACGCAAGGTCCTCCCTCGCTCCACTCCTCCTCCTCCTCCCATCAGTCAGAATGTTTAGACTCCTATGACCTGGAGACCGTCAACAACATTTTCAGGAAACTGTCTCTGGAGAGGTACACCCACACACACACACACACACACACACACACACACACACACACACACACACACACACACACACCTCCCCCTAGTGTATTTTCCCCCCCTCGTCTTCTGTTTTTACGTCCAGAGGCGGCACTCATCACTTCCTGTTGAACGCGGAACGAGGGAGAGCGTTGTTTTGGAAAGTTTTGAAAGTCTATTGAAAATGTTACTAGCTAGCTAACTTTTGAGTGTGGATCCCGTGACCCGGTTGGTATCAGTTACTGGGACCACTACTATCTGTCCAGGGATCCTGCTGACCAAGGCCGGGTCTGAGGAGCTGTTGGTATCAGTTACTGGGACCACTACTATCTGTCCAGGGATCCTGCTGACCAAGGCCGGGTCTGAGGAGCTGTTGGTATCAGTTACTGGGACCACTACTATCTGTCCAGTGATCCTGCTGACCAAGGCTGGGTCTGAGGAGCTGTTGGTATCAGTTACTGGGACCACTACTATCTGTCCAGTGATCCTGCTGACCAAGGCCGGGTCTGAGGAGCTGTTGGTATCAGTTACTGGGACCACTACTATCTGTCCAGTGATCCTGCTGACCAAGGCCGGGTCTGAGGAGCTGTTGGTATCAGTTACTGGGACCACTACTATCTGTCCAGTGATCCTGCTGACCAAGGCGGGTCTGAGGAGCTGTTGGTATCAGTTACTGGGACCACTACTATCTGTCCAGTGATCCTGCTGACCAAGGCCGGGTCTGAGGAGCTGTTGGTATCAGTTACTGGGACCACTACTATCTGTCCAGTGATCCTGCTGACCAAGGCCGGGTCTGAGGAGCTGTTGGTATCAGTTACTGGGACCACTACTATCTGTCCAGGGATCCTGCTGACCAAGGCCGGGTCTGAGGAGCTGTTGGTATCAGTTACTGGGACCACTACTATCTGTCCAGTGATCCTGCTGACCAAGGCTGGGTCTGAGGAGCTGTTGGTATCAGTTACTGGGACCACTACTATCTGTCCAGTGATCCTGCTGACCAAGGCCGGGTCTGAGGAGCTGTTGGTATCAGTTACTGGGACCACTACTATCTGTCCAGTGATCCTGCTGACCAAGGCTGGGTCTGAGGAGCTGTTGGTATCAGTTACTGGGACCACTACTATCTGTCCAGTGATCCTGCTGACCAAGGCCGGGTCTGAGGAGCTGTTGGTATCAGTTACTGGGACCACTACTATCTGTCCAGTGATCCTGCTGACCAAGGCTGGGTCTGAGGAGCTGTTGGTATCAGTTACTGGGACCACTACTATCTGTCCAGTGATCCTGCTGACCAAGGCTGGGTCTGAGGAGCTGTTGGTATCAGTTACTGGGACCACTACTATCTGTCCAGTGATCCTGCTGACCAAGGCTGGGTCTGAGGAGCTGTTGGTATCAGTTACTGGGACCACTACTATCTGTCCAGTGATCCTGCTGACCAAGGCTGGGTCTGAGGAGCTGTTGGTATCAGTTACTGGGACCACTACTATCTGTCCAGTGATCCTGCTGACCAAGGCCGGGTCTGAGGAGCTGTTTGACGTAGCAGCTAGCCTAGTTGCTAGCTAGCTGCCTATCAAGCTAGCTGGGTTTCCTTGAACGCAGGCCGCGACACGGTTAGCCATTTTGTCTAGGACCGCGGATTGTCCCGGGTTTGTGGCTGTCTAGATCCCTGATTATTACACCACTACATATCTACAATACAGAATGTATAAAACCATCATACAACAATATTACAATGTATGTGTGTGTAGAGTGCGTGTGCTAGTGTGTGTGTGTGTGTGTCTGTACCTGTGTGTGTGTGTATCTCTTCAGATAGATTTATTTTTAAAAATCTGATTCTACTGCTTGCATCAGTTACCTGATGTGGCATAGCCTTCCATGTAGTCATGGCTCTATGTAGTACTGTGCACCTCCCACAGTCTGTTCTGGACTTGGGGACTGTGAAGAAACTTCTGAAGGCATGTCTTGTGGGGTATGCATGGGTGTCCGAGCTGTGTGCTTGTTGTTTAAACAGACACCTCGGTGCATTCAGCTTGAAAACACTTCTTACAAAACAAGTAGTGATGAAGTCAATCTCTCCTCCACTTTGAGAAATGAGAGATTTACATGCATATTATTAATGTTAGCTCTCTGTGTACAATTAAGGGCCAGCCGTGCTGCCCTGTTCTGAGCCAATTGTAATTTTCCGAGGTCCGTCTTTGTGGCACCTGACCACACTACTGAACAGTAGTCCAGGTGCGACAAAACTAAGGCCTGTAGGACCTGCCTTGTTGATAGTGTTGTTAAGAAGGCAGAGTAGCGCTTTATTATAGACAGACTTCTCCCCATCCTAGCTACTGTTGGATCAACATGTTTTGACCATGACAGTTGACAATCCAGGGTTACTCCAGGCAGTTTAGTCACCTCAATTTCCACATGATTCATTACAAGATTTAGTTGAGGTTTAGGGTTTAGTAAATGATTTGTTCCAAATACAATGCTTTTAGTTTTTAAATATTTAGGACTAACTTATTCCTTGCCACCCATTCTGAAACTAACTGCAGCTCTTTGTTAAGTGTTGCTGTCATTTCAGTCGCTGTAGTAGCTGATGTGTATAGTGTTGAGTCACCCACATACATAGACACACTGGCTTTACTCAAAGCCAGTGGCATGTCATTGGTAAAGATTGAAAAAAGTAAGGGGCCTAGACAGCTGCCCTGGGGAATTCCTGATTCTACCTGGATTATGTGGGAGAGGCTTCCATTAAAGAACAACCTCTGTGTTCTGTTAGACAGGTAACTCTTTATCGACAATATATCAGGGGGTGTAAAGCCGTAACACATACGTTTTCCAGCAGCAGACTATGATCGATATTGTCAAAAGCCGCACTGAAGTCTAACAAAACAGACCATACAATCTTTTTTATCGTCAATTTCTCTCAGCCAATCATCAGTCATTTGTGTAAGTGTCGTGCTTGTTGAATGTCCGTCCCTATAAGCGTGCGAAGAAGATGTCACCGGAGAAGATGGCTGCCGTTTTACAGCCCTCTAACCAATTGTACTATTATGTGTGGTTTTTTCGCATTATTTGTAATTTATTCTGTACATAATGTTTCTGCCATCATCTCTTATAACCAAAAAGAGCTTCTGGATATCAGGACAGCGATTACTCACCTCGTATTGGACGAAGATTTTTTCTTCAACAAGTCGGACGCGAAGGATATCCTACAGACACCCGACAAGGCCCAAATCCCCGTCATTCGCAGGAGAAAGAGACAGTGATATCGTGGACGTAGGTCGGGGTGCCTCGTAAGGATCCGACGGCAAGCGAGTAAACTGCCTCTTCCATCAATCCTATTAGCCAATCTTCAATCATTGGAAAATAAATTAGATGACCTAAGAGCACAGTTATCCTACCAACGGGACATTAAAAACTGTAATATCTTATGTTTCACCGAGTCGTGGCTGAACAACGACATGGACAACATACAGCTAACGGGCTATATGCTACATCGGCAGGATAGAACGGCTGACTCCGGTAAGACAAGGGGTGGCGGTCTGTGTATATTTGTAAACAACAGCTGGTGCACAAAATCAAATACTAAGGAAGTCTCGAGGGTTTGCTCGCCTGAGGTAGAGTATCTTATGATAAGCTGTAGACCACACTATTTACCAAGAGAGTTTTTATCTATATTTTTCATAGCTGTCTATCTACCACCACAAACCAATGCTGCCATTAAGATTGCACTCCATGAGCTGTATAAGGCCATAACTAAGCAGGAAAACGCTCATCCAGAGGCAGCGCTCCTAGTGGCCGGGGACGTTAATGCAGGGAAACTTAAATCCGTTCTACCTAATTTCTACCAGCATGTTAAATGTGCAACCAGAGGAAAAAAAACTCTAGACCACCTTTACTCCACACACAGAGACGCATACAAAACTCTCCCTCGCCCTCCATTTGGCAAATCTGACCATAACTCTATCCTCCTGATTCCTGCTTACAAGGAAAAACTAAAGCAGGAAGCACCAGTGGTTAATAAAAAAGTGGTCAGATGACGCAGATGCTAAGCTACAGGACTGTTTTGCTAGCACAGACTGGAAAATGTTCTGGGATTCTTCAGATAGCATTGAGGAGTACACCACATCAGTCACTGGCTTCATCAATAAGTGCATCGATGACGTCGTCCTCACAGTGACCGTATGTACATACCCCAACCAGAAGCCATGGATTACAGGCAACATCCGCACTGAGCTAAAGGGTAGAGCTGCCGCTTTCATGGAGCGGGACTCTAACCCGGACACTTATAAGAAATCCCGCTATGCCCTCCAACGAACCATCAAACAGGCAAAGAGTCAATACAGGACTAAGATTGAATCGTATTACAGCGGCTCTGACACTCGCCCGGATGTGGCAGGGCTTGAAAACTATTACAGACTACAAAGGGAAGCACAGCCGCGAGCTGCCCAGTGACACAAGCCTACCAGACGAGCAGAAACCACTTCTATGCTCGCTTAGAGGCAAGCAACACTGAAGCATGCATGAGAGCACCAGCTGTTCCGGATGACTATGTGATCACGCTCTCCGTACCCGATGTGAGTAAGACTTTTAAGCAGGTCAACATTCACAAGGACGCAGGTCCAGACGGATTACCAGGACATGTACTCTGAGCATTTGCTGACCAACTGGCAAGTGTCTTCACCGACATTTTCAACATGTCCCTGACTGAGTCTATAATACCAACGTTTCAAGCAGACCACCATAGTCCCCGTGCCCAAGGACACTAAGATAACCTGCCTAAATGACTACCGACCCGTAGCACTGACGTCTGTAGCCATGAAGTGCTTTGAAAGGCTGGTCATGGCTCACATCAACACCATTATCCCAGAAACCCTAGACCCACTCCAATTTGCATACCGCCCCAACAGATCCACAGAAGATGCAATCTCTATTGCACTCCACACTGCCCTTTCCCACCTGGACAAGAGGAACACTTACGTGAGAATGCTATTCATTGACTACAGCTCAGCGTTCAACACCATAGTGCCCTCAAAGCTCATCACTAAGCTAAGGACCCTGGGACTAAACACCTCCCTCTGCAACTGGATCCTGGACTTCCTGACGGGCCGCCCCCAGGTGGTAAGCGTAGGTAACAACACATCTGCCACGCTGATTCTCAATACGGGGCCCCTCAGGGGTGCGTGCTCAGTCCCCTTCTGTACTCCCTGTTCACCCATGATTGCATGGCCAGGCACGACTCCAACACCATCATTAAGTTTGCCGACGACACAACAGTGGTAGGCCTGATCACCGACAATGATGAGAAAGCCTATAGGGAGGAGGTCAGAGACCTGGCCATGTGGTGCCAGGATAACAACCTCTCCCTCAACCTGACAAAGACAAAGGAGATGATTGTGGACTACAGGAAAAAAAAGAGGACTGAGCACGCCCCCATTCTCATCGACGGGGCTGTTGTGGAACAGGTTGAGAGCTTCAAGTTCCTTGGTGTCCACATCACCAACGAACTATCATGGTCCAAACACACCAAGACAGTCGTGAAGAGGGCACGACAAAGCCTATTCCCCCTCAGGAGACTGAAAAGATTTGGCATGCGTCCTCAGATCCTCAAAAAGTTATACAGCTGCACCATCGAGAGCATCCTGACTGGTTGCATCACCGCCTGGTATGGCAACTGCTCGGCCTCCGACCGCAAGGCACTACAGAGAGTAGTGCGTACGGCCCAGTACATCACTGGGGCCAAGCTTCCTGCCATCCAGGACCTCTATACCAGGCGGTGTCAGAGGAAGGCCCTCAAAATTGTCAAAGACTCCAGCCACCCTAGTCATAGACTGTTCTCTCTGCTACTGCACGGCAAGCGGTAAGGCTTCTCAACAGCTTCTACCCCCAAGCCATAAGACTCCTGAACAGCTAATCATGGCTACCCGGACTATTTGCATTGCCCCCCACCCCATCTTTTTACGCTGCTGCTACTCTGTTAATTATTTATGCATAGTCACTTTAACTCTACCCACATGTACATACAATGCCCTCCACAATTATTGGCACCCCTGTTTAAGATGTGGTCGAGGACTTCCAAAAATTCTCCTTTTTTTTTTAAACAACATAGAACCCAAATGCAAAAAAATAGAAAAATCCAACCTTTTATTTAAGTACATTACTTTGGTGTAAAAAAAAAAAAGTCACACATTTAGAAAAAAAATTACTTGAAATCATGTGTCCCACAATTATTGGCACCCCTGATGTTAATACTTTGTACAACCCCCTTTTGCCAACAAGACAGCACTTAATCTCCTCCTATAACATTTCACAAGATTGGAGAACACAGAGAGAGGGATCTTTGACCATTCTTCTTTGCACAATCTTTCTAGATCATCCAGTGTCCTGGGTCCTGTCTTATGCACTCTCCTCTTTAGCTCGCCCCACAGGTTTTCGATTGGGTTGAGGTCTGGGGACTGAGATGGCCATGGGAGGACCTTGAGTTTGTGACTGCTGAACCACATTTTGTGTAGATTTTGCCACATGTTTTGGATCATTATCCTGCGAATGAAAGACCCAATGACGACCCATCTTCAGCTTTCTGGTAAGAGCCGGCCATCAGGTTTTTATTTAAAATGTCCTGGTAGTTCAAAGCGTTCATAATGCCATGCACCTAACAAGGTTCCCAGGGCCTTTGGAGAGAAACAGGCCCACAGCATCACAGATCCTCCACCATACTTCACGGTGGGCATGAGGTGCTTTTCGGCATACTCATCTTTTGTTTTACGCCAGACCCACTTAGAGTGTTTGTTGCCAAAAAGCTCAATCTTAGTCTCATCAAACCACACGATCCCAGTTGAAGAGTCCCAGTGCCGCTTAGCAAACTCCAGACGTTTACGTTTTGTAGTGTTAGTGAGAAAAGGCTTTTTCCTTGCATGCCTCCCAAACAGCTTGTTGGCATGTAGAGAGCGATCTGATGGTTGTTTTGGACTTTGCTCCCCACCCAGATGCCACTCTTTGATGCAATTCTGTGACAGTGAGCTTAGGACTTTTTT
>NC_059226.1:38104811-38179811 GCF_020615455.1 Coregonus clupeaformis | reverse complement strand
CCCTAACAGCATTGTAAATCCCCTAACACCACTATAAATCCCCTAACACCATTATAAATCCCCTAACAGCATTGTAAATCCCCTAACAGCATTGTAAATCCCCTAACACCATTGTAAATCCCCTAACAACATTGTAAATCCCCTAACACCATTGTAGTGGTGGTTTTATCTGCATCTGTTCTGGACACAACCTCTCTTTATGCTCAGGCTTCAAACATAGCTAGAAAACATTGCACAATATATGATGTGTGTGTGTGTGTGTGTGTGTGTGTGTGTGTGTGTGTGTGTCTGTGTGTGTCTGTGTCTGTGTGTGTGCCAGGGTACCGGAGGCTGCAGAGGGATCTATCGGAGGGAACGGTGACGTCAGGAGACTCATTCTACATCAGAACCAACCTCAACATCTCTGGCCAATCAGACACCTGCTCTCTGAGCGTGCATTGTGACGAGGTACCTGCTGACCCTAACCCTAACCCCTGACCTCTAACCCTAACCCTGCTCTCTGAGCATGCTCTGAGACGAGGTACCTGCTGACCCTAACCCCTGACCTCTAACCCTAACCCTGCTCTCTGAGGATGCTCTGAGACGAGGTACCTGCTGACCCTAACCCCTGACCTCTAACCCTAACCCTGCTCTCTGAGCATGCTCTGAGACGAGGTACCTGCTGACCCTAACCCTGACCTCCTAACCTCTAACCCTGCTCTCTGAGCATGCTCTGAGACGAGGTACCTGCTGACCCTAACCCTAACCCCTGACCTCTAACCCTGCTCTCTGAGCATGCTCTGAGACGAGGTACCTGCTGACCCTAACCCCTGACCTCTAACCCTAACCCTGCTCTCTGAGCATGCTCTGAGACGAGGTACCTGCTGACCCTAACCCCTAACCCCTGACCTCTAACCCTAACCCTGCTCTCTGAGCATGCTCTGAGACGAGGTACCTGCTGACCCTAACCCTAACCCCTGACCTCTAACCCTAACCCTGCTCTCTGAGCATGCTCTGAGACGAGGTACCTGCTGACCCTAACCCCTAACCCCTGACCTCTAACCCTAACCCTGCTCTCTGAGCATGCTCTGAGACGAGGTACCTGCTGACCCTAACCCTAACCCCTGACCTCTAACCCTGCTCTCTGAGCATGCTCTGAGACGAGGTACCTGCTGACCCTAACCCCTGACCTCTAACCCTGCTCTCTGAGCATGCTCTGAGACGAGGTACCTACTGACCCTAACCCCTGACCTCTAACCCTAACCCTGCTCTCTGAGCATGCTCTGAGACGAGGTACCTGCTGACCCTAACCCCTAACCCCTGACCTCTAACCCTAACCCTGCTCTCTGAGCATGCTCTGAGACGAGGTACCTGCTGACCCTAACCCCTGACCTCTAACCCTAACCCTGCTCTCTGAGCATGCTCTGAGACGAGGTACCTGCTGACCCTAACCCCTGACCTCTAACCCTAACCCTGCTCTCTGAGCATGCTCTGAGACGAGGTACCTGCTGACCCTAACCCTAACCCCTGACCTCTAACCCTAACCCTGCTCTCTGAGCATGCTCTGAGACGAGGTACCTGCTGACCCTAACCCCTGACCTCTAACCCTAACGCTCTCTGAGCATGCTCTGAGACGAGGTACCTGCTGACCCTAACCCCTGACCTCAACCCAACCCTAACCCCCTGCTCTCTGAGCATGCTCTGAGACGAGGTACCTGCTGACCCTAACCCACCCCTGACCTCTAACCCTAACCCTGCTCTCTGAGCATGCTCTGAGACGAGGTACCTACTGACCCTAACCCCTGACCTCTAACCCTGCTCTCTGAGCATGCTCTGAGACGAGGTACCTACTGACCCTAACCCTGACCTCTAACCCTAACCCTGCTCTCTGAGCATGCTCTGAGACGAGGTACCTGCTGACCCTAACCCCTAGACCTCTAACCCTAACCCTGCTCTCTGAGCATGCTCTGAGACGAGGTACCTGCTGACCCTAACCCCTGACCTCTAACCCTAACCCTGCTCTCTGAGCATGCTCTGAGACGAGGTACCTGCTGACCCTAACCCCTGACCTCTAACCCTAACCCTGCTCTCTGAGCATGCTCTGAGACGAGGTACCTGCTGACCCTAACCCCTGACCTCTAACCCTAACCCTGCTCTCTGAGCATGCTCTGAGACGAGGTACCTGCTGACCCTAACCCCTGACCTCTAACCCTAACCCTGCTCTCTGAGCATGCTCTGAGACGAGGTACCTGCTGACCCTAACCCCCTGACCTCTAACCCTGCTCTCTGAGCATGCTCTGAGACGAGGTACCTGCTGACCCTAACCCCCCCTGACCTCTAACCCCTAACCCTGCTCTCTGAGCATGCTCTGAGACGAGGTACCTGCTGACCCTAACCCTAACCCCTGACCTCTAACCCTGCTCTCTGAGCATGCTCTGAGACGAGGTACCTGCTGACCCTAACCCCTGACCTCTAACCCTAACCCTGCTCTCTGAGCATGCTCTGAGACGAGGTACCTGCTGACCCTAACCCCTGACCCCTAACCCCTAACCCTGCTCTCTGAGCATGCTCTGAGACGAGGTACCTGCTGACCCTAACCCCTGACCTCTAACCCTAACCCTGCTCTCTGAGCATGCTCTGAGACGAGGTACCTGCTGACCCTAACCCTAACCCCTGACCTCTAACCCTAACCCTGCTCTCTGAGCATGCTCTGAGACGAGGTACCTGCTGACCCTAACCCCTGACCTCTAACCCTAACCCTGCTCTCTGAGGATGCTCTGAGACGAGGTACCTGCTGACCCTAACCCCTGACCTCTAACCCTAACCCTGCTCTCTGAGCATGCTCTGAGACGAGGTACCTGCTGACCCTAACCCTAACCCCTGACCTCTAACCCTAACCCTGCTCTCTGAGCATGCTCTGAGACGAGGTACCTGCTGACCCTAACCCCTGACCTCTAACCCTGCTCTCTGAGCATGCTCTGAGACGAGGTACCTGCTGACCCTAACCCCTGACCTCTAACCCTGCTCTCTGAGGATGCTCCGTGATTGTGGTACATCAATATATATATTTAAATGTTTACATTTTAGTCATTTAGCAGACACTCTTATCCAGAGCAACTTACAGTTAGTGCATTCATATTAAGACAGCTAGGTGGGACAACCACATATTACAGTAGTTAGTATATTCACATTAAGACAGCTAGGTGGGACAACCACATATTACAGTAGTTAGTATATTCATATTAAGACAGCTAGGTGGGACAACCACATATTACAGTAGTTAGTATATTCATATTAAGACAGCTAGGTGGGACAACCACATATTACAGTAGTTAGTATATTCACATTAAGACAGCTAGGTGGGACAACCACATATTACAGTAGTTAGTATATTCATATTAAGACAGCTAGGTGGGACAACCACATATTACAGTAGTTAGTATATTCATATTAAGACAGCTAGGTGGGACAACCACATATTACAGTAGTTAGTATATTCATATTAAGACAGCTAGGTGGGACAACCACATATTACAGTAGTTAGTATATTCACATTAAGACAGCTAGGTGGGACAACCACATATTACAGTAGTTAGTATATTCATATTAAGACAGCTAGGTGGGACAACCACATATTTCAGTAGTTAGTATATTCACATTAAGACAGCTAGGTGGGACAACCACATATTACAGTAGTTAGTATATTCATATTAAGACAGCTAGGTGGGACAACCACATATTACAGTAGTTAGTATATTCATATTAAGATAGCTAGGTGGGACAACCACATATTACAGTAGTTAGTATATTCATATTAAGATAGCTAGGTGGGACAACCACATATCCCAGTAGTTAGTACATTCATCTTCAGATAGCTAGGTGGGACAACCACATATCTCAGTAGTTAGTATATTCATCTTCAGATAGCTAGGTGGGACAACCACATATCTCAGTAGTTGGTATACACAATATATACATGACATAATATACAATATGTGCTTTGTGAGGAGGTACATCAATATATATACACAATATATACATGACATAATATACAATATGTGCTTTGTGAGGAGGTACATCAATATATATACACAATATATACATGACATAATATACAATATGTGCTTTGTGACGAGGTACATCAATATATATACAATATATACATGACATAATATACAATATGTGCTTTGTGACGAGGTACATCAATATATATATACAATATATACATGACATAATATATAATATGTGCTTTGTGATAAGGTACATCAATATATATATATAATATATACAGTACATTACATAATACACCATATGTGACGAAGTACCTGTTGGTATCGTGCTGTTGTTGTCAGGGTTAGGGTTGATTGATTGATTGATTGATTGGTTGTTCGATTGATCATTGATAGGTTGATCGGTTGATTGATTGAGTGATTGGTTTATTTATTGTTTGGTTGATTGATTAATTTATTGTCTTATTGATTGATTGATTGGTTGATTGATTAAGGTGGTCCATGTCCTGGACACGATGCACCAGGGGAAGTTTGAGTGGCTTTGCTCCCGGGTCGAAGCCTACTCTGGAACCGACCTACCTGAAAGAGGCACCATCCCCTCATACTCACGGTAAATACAGACTACTACAGACTACTACATACTACTACAGATTACTACAGACTACTACAGAGTACTGCAGACTACTACAGAGTACTGCAGACTACTACAGATTACTACAGACTACTACAGAGTACTGCAGACTACTACAGATTACTACAGATTACTACAGACTACTACAGACTACTACATCTTACTACAGATTACTACAGACTACTACAGAGTACTGCAGACTACTACAGAGTACTGCAGACGACTACATAGTACTACAGATTACTACAGACTACTACAGACTACTACAGAATACTAGATGAATCATTTCAAATACTGCTCTTATAATACTTTGCTTGATACAACATCAGACTAGCAACCACTATAGATCACCACAGACCTGTGTGTGTGTGTGTGTGTGTGTGTGTGTGTGTGTGTGTGTGTGTGTGTGTGTGTGTGTGTGTGTGTGTGTGTTGTGTGTGTGTGTGTGTGTGTGTGTGTGTGTGTGTGTGTGTGTGTGTGTGTGTGTGTGTGTGTGTGTGTGTGTGTGTGTGTGTGTGTGTGTGTGTGTGTGTGTGTGTGTGTGTGTGTGTGTGTGTGTGGTCTACAGGGCCCAGCAGCTGCTCCTGGTAAAGATCCAGAAGCTGGTGTGTCGAGGAGGAAGAGAGGAGAATGACAGCCTGCGCAACCTCAGGGTACTAACTAGCCAACTATCTAGCCAACTAACCCCTAACTAACTAGCCCCTAACTAACTAGCCCCTAACTAACTAACTAGCCCCTAACTAACTAACTAGCCCCTAACTAACTAGCCTCTAACTAACTAACTAGCCCCTAACTAACTAACTAGCCCCTAACTAACTAACTAGCCCCTAACTAACTAGCCTCTAACTAACTAGCCCCTAACTAACTAGCAGCCTGCATAACCTCACGGTACTAACTAGCCCCTAACTAACTAGCCTCTAACTAACTAGCCTCTAACTAACTAACTAGCAGCCTGCGCAACCTCAGGGTACTAACTAGCCAACTATCTAGCCAACTAACCCCTAACTAACTAGCAGCCTGCATAACATCACAGTACTAACTAGCCCCTAACTAACTAGCCTCTAACTAACTAACTAGCAGCCTGCGCAACCTCAGGGTACTAACTAGCCAACTATCTAGCCAACTAACCCCTAACTAACTAGCAGCCTGCATAACCTCACGGTACTAACTAGCCCCTAACTAACTAACTAGCCCCTAACTAACTAGCCCCTAACTAACTAGCCTCTAACTAACTAACTAGACCCTAACTAACTAGCACCCTGCATAACCTCAAGGTACTAACTAGCCCCTAACAAACTAGCCTCTAACTAACTAACTAGCCCCTAACTAACTAGCCTCTAACTAACTAGCAGCCTGCGCAACCTCAGGGTACTAACTAGCCAACTATCTAGCCAACTAACCCCTAACTAACTAGCCCCTAACTAACTAGCCCCTAACTAACTAGCCTCTAACTAACTAACTAGCCCCTAACTAACTAGCCCCTAACTAACTAGAACTAATTAGCAGCCTGCGCAACCTCAGGGTACTAACATTTACATTTTACATTTTAGTCATTTAGCAGACGCTCTTATCCAGAGCGACTTACATGAGCAATTAGGGTTAAGTGCCTTGCTTAAGGGCACATCGACAGATTTTTCACCTAGTCGGCTCAGGGATTAGAACCAGCGACCTTTCGGTTACTGGCACAACGCTCTTACCCACTAAGCTACCTGCCGCCCCGGCAGGTACTAACTAGCCAACTATCTAGCCAACTAACCCCTAACTAACTAGCCCCTAACTAACTAGCCCCTAACTAACTAGACCCTAACTAACTAGCAGCCTGCATAACCTCACGGTACTAACTAGCCCCTAACTAACTAGCCTCGAACTAACTAACTAGCCCCTAACTAACTAGCCCCTAACTAACTAGCCTCTAACTAACTAACTAGACCCTAACTAACTAGCACCCTGCATAACCTCAAGGTACTAACTAGCCCCTAACAAACTAGCCTCTAACTAACTAACTAGCCCCTAACTAACTAGCCCCTAACTAACTAGCCTCTAACTAACTAACTAGACCCTAACTAACTAGCACCCTGCATAACCTCAAGGTACTAACTAGCCCCTAACAAACTAGCCTCTAACTAACTAACTAGCCCCTAACTAACTAGCCCCTAACTAACTAGCCTCTAACTAACTAACTAGACCCTAACTAACTAGAACTAATTAGCACCCTGCATAACCTCAAGGTACTAACTAGCCCCTAACAAACTAGCCTCTAACTAACTAACTAGCCCCTAACTAACTAGAACTAATTAGCAGCCTGCATAACCTCAGGGTACTAACTAGTCCCTAACTAACTAGTCCCTAACTAACTAGCCTCTAACAAACTAGTCCCTAACTAACTAGAAGCCTACAGTGAGGGAAAAAAGTATTTGATCCCATGCTGATTTTGTACGTTTGCCCACTTACAAAGAAATGATCAGTCTATAATTTTAATGGTAGGTTTATTTGAACAGTGAGAGACAGAATAACAACAACAAAAATGCATGTCAAAAATGTTATAAATTTATTTGCATTTTAATGAGGGAAATAAGTATTTGACCCCCTCTCAATCAGAAAGATTTCTGGCTCCCAGGTGTCTTTTATACAGGTAACGAACTGAGATTAGGAGCACACTCTTAAAGGGAGTTCTCCTAATCTCAGCTTGTTACCTGTATAAAAGACACCTGTCCACAGAAGCAATCAATCAATCAGATTCCAAACTCTCCACAATGGCCAAGACCAAAGAGCTCTCCAAGGATGTCAGGGACAAGATTGTAGACCTACACAAGCCTGGAATGGGCTACAAGACCATCGCCAAGCAGCTTGGTGAGAAGGTAACAACAGTTGGTGCGATTATTCGCAAATGGAAGAAACACAAAAGAACTGTCAATCTACCTCGGCCTGGGGCTCCATGCAAGATCTCACCTCGTGGAGTTGCAATGATCATGAAAACGGTGAGGAATCAGCCCAGAACTACACGGGAGGATCTTGTCAATGATCATAAGGCAGCTGGGACCATAGTCACCAAGAAAACAATTGGTAACACACTACGCCGTGAAGGACTGAAATCCTGCAGCTCCCGCAAAAGTCCCCCTGCTCAAGAAAGCACATATACATGCCCGTCTGAAGTTTGCCAATGAACATCTGAATGATTCAGAGGAGAACTGGGTGAAAGTGTTGTGGTCAGATGAGACCAAAATGGAGCTCTTTGGCATCAACTCAACTCGCCGTGTTTGGAGGAGGAGGAATGCTGCCTATGACCCCAAGAACACCATCCCCACCGTCAAACATGGAGGTGGAAACATTATGCTTTGGGGGTGTTTTTCTGCTAAGAGGACAGGACAACTTCCCTGCATCAAAAGGACGATGGACGGGGCCATGTATCGTCAAATCTTGTGTGAGAACCTCCTTCCCTCAGCCAGAGCATTGAAAATGGGTTGTGGATGGGTATTCTAGCATGACAATGACCCAAAACACACGGCCAAGGCAACAAAGGAGGGCTCAAGAAGAAGCACATTAGGGTCCTGGAGTTGCCTATCCAGTCTCCAGACCTTAATCCCATAGAAAATCTGTGGAGGGAGCTGAAGGTTCGAGCTGCGAAACGTCAGCCTCGAAACCTTAATGACTTGGAGAAGAAAGATCTGCAAAGAGGAGTGGGACAAAATCCCTCCTGAGATGTGTGCAAACCTGGTGGCCAACTACAAGAAACGTCTGACCTCTGTGATTGCCAACAAGGGTTTTGCCACCAAATACTAAGTAATGTTCAGTAATGCTCACTGTTCAAATAAACCTACCATTAAAATGATAGACTGATCATTTCTTTGTCAGTGGGCAAACAGCAGGGGATCAAATACTTTTTTCCCTCACTGTAAATACTGTACTTATTTAAATTGTTGTTATTTTTTATTTCTAATGGCTGCCACGCCCCCCAGAGGCCAAATTAGGGGTGGCTCCATATCTCTATATTTTCAGGGTACATACATCTACAGTGCCTTCGGAAAGTATTCAGACCCCTTGACTTTTTCCACATTTTGTTACATTACAGCCTTATTCTAAAATTGATTAAATCAATAAAAATAATCTTCAATCTACACACAATACCCCATAATGACAAAGCAAAAACAGGTTTTTAGAAATGTTTGCAAATGTATTAAAAATAAAATACAGAAATACCTTATTTACATAAGTATTCAGACCCTTTGCTATGAGACTCGAAATTGAGCTCAGGTGTATCCTGTTTCCATTGATCATCCTTGAGATATTTCTACAACTTGATTGGAGTCCACCTGTGGTAAATGAAATTGATTGGACATGATTTGGAAAGGCACACACCTGTCTATGTAAGGTCCCACAGTTAACAGTGCATGTCAGAGCAACAACCAAGCCATGAGGTTGAGGGAATTGTCCATAGAGCTCCGAGACAGGATTGTGTCGACGCACAGATCTGGGGAAGGGTACCTAAACATTTCTGCAGCATTGAAGGTCCCCAAGAACACAGTGGCCTTCATCATTCTTAAATGGAAGAAGTTTGGAACCACCAAGACTCTTCCTAGAGCTGGCTGCCCGGCCAAACTGAGCAATCGGGGGAGAAGGGCCTTGGTCAGGGAGGTGACCAAGAACCTGATGGTCACTCTGACAGAGCTCCAGAGTTATTCTGTGGAGATGGGAGAACCTTCCAGAAGGACAACCATCTCTGCAGCACTCCACCAATCAGGCCTTTATGGTAGAGTGGCCAGACGGAATCCACTCCTCAGTAAAAGGCACATGACAGCCTGCTTGGAGTTTGCCAAAAGGCACCTAAAGACTCTCAGACCATGAGAAACAAGATTCTCTGGTCTGATGAAACCAAGATGAAACTCTTTGGCCTGAATGCCAAGCGTCACGTCTGGAGGAAACCTGGCCCCATCCCTACGGTGAAGCATGGTGGTGGCAGTATCATGCTGTGGGGATGTGTTTCAGCGGCAGGGACTGGAAGACTAGTCAGGATCAAGGCAAAGAGCACACAGGCAAGACAACGCAGGAGTGGCTTCGGGACAAGTCTCTGAACGTCCTTGAGTGGCCCAGCCAGAGCCCGGACTTGAACCCGATCGAACATCTCTGGAGAGACCTGAAAATAGCTGTGCAGCAACGCTCCCAATCCAACCTGACAGAGCTTGAGAGGATCTGCAGAGAAGAATGGGAGAAACTCCCCAAATACAGGTGTGCCAAGCTTGTAGCGTCATACCCAAGAAGACTCGAGGCTGTAATCGCTGCCAAAGGTGCTTCAACAAAGTACTGAGTAAAGGGTCTGAATACTTATGTAAATGTGAAAATAATCACTATACTTTATTAAAAATCAAAGTTCTTTCAGAGTTTTTGTAGAATCAAGAATGACTTTTTCAATTCCAGCAAAGTCAGGCTAGTCTGCAGATTAGGGCCCCTCTCTCTTTCTGCTCCCCCTCTATACAGTCCCACTCTCATCCCTTCTAGCTCAAAACCCCTCCCTCTTCAGTTTCCCGCTCTTTATTGCTCCGCCCACTTCCTTTGTCTGTGATGGCGGCTAAATTTGACTTTCATTCAGTTCACAATCAACAGTAATACAATCAATCAAATCCCTTATCTTGCAAAAACACTCATGTTTAGTTTAAACTCTGTTCAACCCCGGCTCTCCCGACATGACAGGTCCATACTTAAATCTTTCAAACATACACAAAACCCCACCCCATCATGCTGTAATCAATCAAGAAGATAGCCAAGGAGAGACAAAGGTTTAGCCTGAACTCTGTCCAACCCTGGCCGCTTATTCCACTTTGTTTGAGGAGAGAAGCAAAAGGCCACAGTCTGGTTTCAGTCTCTCATAAAGTAGGACTGCCTTGGATTTAAGTAAGAGCGAGCAATTCGACCCGAGGTCAGATTCCCACTTTACCCACACAGTGAAATGACCCAATTAAGTTCCTGGCCCAGCAACAAAGAATTCTAACTCTATGTTCGTGATTAACCCAGTTTTATCTCATAGTCCCCTAAAAAATATCCATCAATATTTCAGTTTGTTATTTTTAATACATTTGCAAAGATTTCTAAAAACCTGTTTTCGCTTTGTCATTATGGGGTATTGTGTGTAGATTGATGAGGGAAAAAAACGATTTAATCAATTTTAGAATAAGGCTGTAACGTAACAAAATGTTGAAAAAGTAAAGGGGTCTGAATAATTTCCGAATGCACTGTACCTCTGTGCCACATTTGGTGCTTGTATCACAAACTAGTTTTTACTATGAGTCCACATTTACAGCACCACAATACAAAAGAGAGATTATTTTTCATTCCTCCACAACACAGAATTATATTCTATTCCATTCCATTCCTCCATATTAACACAGAAATCATGGTAAATTGGGTTTTTATGTAGGTAACTAGTTGCTTGACAAAGTCCTACATTTTCAGAACAATTTTTAAGTTTTTTTTTCAAAATGATGACGTTTTTTTGATGGTCCTTTTAGGATTGGTGCTTTTAGGATTCAAGTTCATTTCCGATTGAGCCGACATATCCAGCGTTTACCATGAATGTGGGAACATTGCCTTTAAAAGGTGCATAGCCAAAAAGGGGGACGATCGGATTGAATCCTGTCCTAAACTACCTTACCCTTAACCCTTAACCCTTAACCCTTAACCCTTAACCCTTTCAGAACCCTAACCGTGAACTAACTACATGTAAATATGTTGACCTGTCTCTACCTGTGTTGTTGTTGTTGTTGTTGTGTAGAACACCTTACAGCCTGAAGAGTCCAGCCCGTCCCCAGACCCCAAATCCAGCCCTCGCATGTCCAGAGCCAGCGTCTTCATCACACAGATACTACAGGTAATACACACACACACACACACACACACACACACACACACACACACACACACACACACACACACACACACACACACACACACACACACACACACACACACACACACACACGCCCACACGCACACATACGCACATGCACACACACATTTCCGCATTTAAAGTGCTGTGTGTGTGTGCGTGCGTGCGTGTATGTGTGTGTGTGTGTGTGTGTGTGTGTGTGTGTAGTTTGTCAGCAGGGTGGATAACAAGTATAAGCGCATGAACAGCAGTGAGCGTGTTCGCATCGTGAGCTCAGGAAACTCAACGCTGCCCAGACCAGGCTTCGAAACCCTCAGACAGGATGGTAAGCCATACACTACACCCTACACCCTACACCCTACACCCTACACCCTACACACCTACAGCCTACACACTACACACTACACCCTACACACTACACACTACACCCTACACCCTACACCCTACACCCTACACCCTACACCCTACACCCTACACCCTACACACTACACCCTACACCCTACACACTACACACTACACACTACACCCTACACCCTACACCCTACACACTACACCCTACACCCTACACCCTACACACTACACCCTACAGCCTACACCCTACACACTACACCCTACACCCTACACACTACACACTACACCCTACACACTACACACTACACCCTACACACTACACACTACACCCTACACACTACACCCTACACACTACACACTACACCCTACACCCTACACCCTACACACTACACCCTACACCCTACACACTACACACTACACCCTACACACTACACACTACACCCTACAGCCTACACACTACACCCTACACCCTACAGCCTACACCCTACAGCCTACACACTACACCCTACACACTACACACTACACCCTACACACTACACACTACACACTACACCCTACACACTACACACTACACACTACAACACTACACACTACACACTACACACTACACACTACACCCTACACCCTACACACTACACCCTACACACTACACACTACACACTACACCCTACACCCTACACCCTACACCCTACACCCTACAGCCTACACCCTACAGCCTACACCCTACACACTACACCCTACAGCCTACACTACACACTACACCCTACACCCTACACCCTACACCCTACAGCCTACACACTACACACCCTACACACTACACACTACACACTACACCCTACACACTACACCCTACACCCTACACCCTACACCCTACACCCTACACCCTACACACTACACCCTACACACTACACACTACACCCTACACACTACACACTACACACTACACACTACACCCTACACACTACACCCTACACACTACACACTACACACTACACCCTACACCCTACACCCTACAGCCTACACACTACACCCTACACACTACACCCTACACACTACACCCTACACACTACACACTACACCCTACACACTACACCCTACACACTACACACTACACACTACACCCTACACCCTACACCCTACAGCCTACACACTACACCCTACACCCTACACACTACACCCTACACCCTACATCCTACACACTACATGTAGCTCAGTTGGTAGAGCATGGCGTTTGCAACGCCAGGGTTGTGGGTTCGATTCCCACGGGGGGCCAGTGTGAAAAATTAAAATGTATGCATTCACTAACTGTAAGTCGCTCTGGATAAGAGCGTCTGCTAAATGACTAAAATGTAATAAACTGAACAAGTTCCACAGACATGTGACTAACAGAAATGGAATAATGTGTCCCTGAACAAAGGGGGGGTCAAAATCAAAAGTAACAGTCAGTATCTGGTGTGGCCACCAGCTGCATTAAGTACTGCAGTGCATCTCC
The DNA here is from genome assembly GCF_020615455.1 of Coregonus clupeaformis. Taxonomy (NCBI): domain Eukaryota; kingdom Metazoa; phylum Chordata; class Actinopteri; order Salmoniformes; family Salmonidae; genus Coregonus; species Coregonus clupeaformis. The sequence goes on along the minus strand of NC_059226.1, from coordinate 38,166,471 downwards.
TCCTCATGGACTGCACCAGATTTGCCAGTTCTTGCTGTGGGATGTTACCCCACTCTTCCACCAAGGCACCTGCAAATTCCCGAAAATTTCTGGGGGGGTGGCCCTAGCCCTCACCCTCCGATCCAACAGGTCCCAGACATGCTCAATGGGATTGAGATCCGGGCTCTTCGCTGGCCATGGCAGAACACTGACATTCCTGTCTTGCAGGAAAACAAGCACAGAACGAGCAGTATGGCTGGTGGCATTGTCATGCTGGAGGGTCATGTCAGGATGAGCCTGCAGGAAGGGTACCACATGGATGTCTTTCCTGTAACGCACAGCGTTGAGATTGCCTGCAATGACAACAAGATCAGTCCGATGATGCTGTGACACACCGCCCCAGACCATGACGGACCCTCCACCTCCAAATCGATCCCGCTCCAGAGTACAGGCCTCGGTGTAACGCTCATTCCTTCGACGATAAACGCAAATCCGACCATCACCCCTTGAGACAAAACCGTGACTCGTCAGTGAAGAGCACTTTTTGCCAGTCCTGTCTGGTCCAGCGACAGTGGGTTGGTGCCCATAGGCGACGTTGTTGCCGGTGATGTCTGGTGAGGACCTGCCTTACAACAGGCCTACAAGCCCTCAGTCCAGCCTCTCTCAGCCTATTGCGGACAGTCTGAGCACTGATGGTGGGATTGTGCGTTCCTGGTGTAACTCGGGCAGTTGTTGTTGCCATCCTGTACCTGTCCCGCAGGTGTGATGTTCGGATGTACCGATCCTGTGCAGGTGTTGTTACACGTGGTCTGCCACTGCGAGGACGATCAGCTGTCCGTCCTGTCTCCCTGTAGCACTGTCTTAGGTGTCTCACAGTAAGGACATTGCAATTTATTGCCCTGGCCACATCTGCAGTCCTCATGCCTCCTTGCAGCATGCCTAAGGCACGTTCACGCAGATGAGCAGGGACCCTGGGCATCTTTCTTTTGGTGTTTTTCAGAGTCAGTAGAAAGGCCTCTTTAGTGTCCTAAGTTTTCATAACTGTGACCTTAATTGCCTACCGTCTGTAAGCTGTTAGTGTCTTAACGACCGTTCCACAGGTGCATGTTCATTAATTGTTTATGGTTCATTGAACAAGCATGGGAAACAGTGTTTAAACCCTTTACAATGAAGATCTGTGAAGTTATTTGGATTTTTACGAATTATCCTGAAAAAGGGACGTTTATTTTTTTGCTGAGTTTACCTATACACTACACCTGTCTCTCTCTCTCTATATGTATAATTTATATATATATGCACTGTATATCATTATATACCCTACACCCTGTACCGTTTACAATGTGTGTGTGTGTGTGTGTGTGTGTGTGTGTGTGTGTGTGTGTGTGTGTGTGTGTGTGTGTGTGTGTGTGTGTGTGTGTGTGTGTGTGTGTGTGTGTGTGTGTGTGTGTGTGTGTGTGTGTGTGTGTGAAGACTGTGCAGACCCAGACAGTGATCTGAGTAGGAGTGTGAGCCTGGTTCCGTACAGCCTGGTCTCCCCCCAGCGGGTCCAGAGGAAGAGGCCGGTTCTGATCAGTCCAACCAGTCTGGCCCGGACCATTATACAGAAGATACTCAACATGGGGGGAGCCATGGACTTCAACATCTGCAAACCAGGTTGGGTTGTGTGTGTGTGTGTGTGTGTTTGTGTTTAAAATGATTTTGTTATATTATATTATATTAAAGGTCATGTGTTGCAGACGTCCTAACGAAAGAAGAGTTCCTAATGAGACAGAGGATTGAACCCATCATCTCCTCCAGAGAGAAACACACGAACACCTACGAGGTTGTCTCTCCTGAGAACATAGAGGCCGTTGCTGCAAAGGTACATACTATTTTACATCTTGACTGATTTATTTTTTACAGAACCTTTATTTTAGCAGGGAGTCCCATGGAGACCAAGGCCTCTTTTCCAATGCAACGTCATAATACCAGACAATATTACAAGCAATTTAAGAAGCAAACACATTCCTCAACAATTTTTTTTGACTTGAGAAATACTGCACCAAACACCTTACTTAGATGTAAAATTGGGCAACTAAAACAATCTATTTTTTTTCTTATTTTTTTAATAGTTTTTTCTGTTTTTCTTTTTCTTTTTTTCTTTTTTTTTGGGGGGGGGGGATTTACGAAGATTATACCTTTTTTAAACATTCTGTCAAAAAATAAAGGTTTTTTGTCGATTAGTATATTTGAATTTAACCACAATATTTGTTGCATTATTTGTTCTGTCGTTTCTGGAGGATTAAATTGAAGTTGCAACCAACTTTCTATGGCTTGTTTTAGAAATAGTGACATTTGGGAGATTATTTCCTTTTCAAATAACTGAAAGTGAGAGGTTGTAATCTGAATAAAGGGAAAAAGGCCTTTCTTGAACACTGGGTGAGACAATCTTACTAATTTGCTTGAGAACCAGTTCGGATTTAAGTATAACTTTTGTATGACTGAAGCTTTTAGTGATAGGTCTAATGCTTTAATATTTAATAATTTCTGTCCTCCGAATTCATATTCATTATATAAATATGCTCTTTTAATTTTGTCTGGCTTGCCGTTCCAAATAAAATTGAATATTTTTTTCTCATATAATTTAAAAAACTGTTCGCTAGGCGTCGGCAAGACCATAAGCAAATAGGTAAACTGGGATAATACTAAAGAGTTAATCAGGGTGATTTTTCCACAAATTGACAGGTATTTTCCTTTATTGATAGGATAGTCTCTAACGGAGGTCATCCAGTTTATTCTCCAGTGATTGATAGGATAGTCTCTAACGGAGGTCATCCAGTTTATTCTCCAGTGATTGATAGGATAGTCTCTAACGGAGGTCATCCAGTTTATTCTCCAGTGATTGATAGGATAGTCTCTAACGGAGGTCATCCAGTTTATTCTCCAGTGATTGATAGGATAGTCTCTAACGGAGCTCATCCAGTTTATTCTCCAGTGATTGATAGGATAGTCTCTAACGGAGCTCATCCAGTTTATTCTCCAGTGATTGATAGGATAGTCTCTAACAGAGCTCATCCAGTTTATTCTCCAGTGATTGATAGGATAGTCTCTAACGGAGGTCATCCAGTTTATTCTCCAGTGATTGATAGGATAGTCTCTAACGGAGCTCATCCAGTTTATTCTCCAGTGATTGATAGGATAGTCTCTAACAGAGCTCATCCAGTTTATTCTCCAGTGATTGATAGGATAGTCTCTAACGGAGCTCATCCAGTTTATTCTCCAGTGATTGATAGGATAGTCTCTAACGGAGCTCATCCAGTTTATTCTCCAGTGATTGATAGGATAGTCTCTAACGGAGGTCATCCAGTTTATTCTCCAGTGATTGATAGGATAGTCTCTAACGGAGCTCATCCAGTTTATTCTCCAGTGATTGATAGGATAGTCTCTAACGGAGCTCATCCAGTTTATTCTCCAGTGATTGATAGGATAGTCTCTAACGGAGCTCATCCAGTTTATTCTCCAGTGATTGATAGGATAGTCTCTAACAGAGCTCATCCAGTTTATTCTCCAGTGATTGATAGGATAGTCTCTAACAGAGCTCATCCAGTTTATTCTCCAGGGATTGATAGGATAGTCTCTAACGGAGGTCATCCAGTTTATTCTCCAGTGATTGATAGGATAGTCTCTAACAGAGGTCATCCAGTTTATTCTCCAGTGATTGCACGTTCACCATCATAACTGTGATGGGTGAGTTGAAGGAGTCAGGTGCAGGAGGGTAAATCACAGAATAACAGGATTTATTCAGGAAAACAGAGTTACGCAGTAATGTGTCAAACAGTCCTTAAGAGAGCCAGCCTACTTTCTGATACAGAATGCAGTGATGTGTACTGAACCTCTCGCCCATAATAAATCCTAGTGTGCTATGATAAACTGTGTCCAATGGCTTCAATACAGCGGCAGCTGCATTTATATAGACAATATCGCCATAGTCTGAAGCCGGAATGAATGTCGACTGAATGATTTGTTTTCTGCTATTTACGGAAAGACTTGTCCCATTCCTATAAAAGAAGCACATTTTAATTCTTAATTTCTTAACTAACTCATCAACATGTTTTTTGAAAAATAGCTTTTCATCAATCCAGATACCCAGATATTTATAAGCGGGACACGATCAGTGTGGGCACCATCCAATGTACATATACATAAATCATAAGATACATTTAGGAAAATAACATATACTTAGTTTGACCTGCATTAAATACCAATTTCAGTTCAACAAAGGCTTTCTGTAAAGTAAAAAAGGCTGATTGTAGTTCTGAAAGAGCCTTGTCAGCAGAAGGGGCAACAGAATACACAACATATAGTCCACATACAAGTGGAGGTCACAATTTCTTATAGACAAACCAATATTGTTTATATAGAAAGTGAAAATCAAGGAATATCAAGGAAACCTGACTTAACACCATCAGAAGAAACACATTGTGTCTGTCAGGTAGTTTTCAAACCAGATGCAGGCTGCCTGACCAGGCATTTTCAGACAGTCTATGAATTAATAATGAATGGTCAACATTGTTGAAAGCCTTCCACAGGTCTATGAAAAGGGCAGCCCACTGCCTTCTGTCCATGCTATTTACAATGTCATTAACCATCAAAGAAGCCATTACCTGTCCTGGAACCACTAGAATACAATTAGAGTACATTTTGAAGCTAGAAAAGATCTAAGCTGAGTGTTGATTGAAGATTCTAAAATGTTCGCTAGGCGAGACAGTTCAGAGATCAGGTGATAATTATTCATGTCAGAGGGGTCACCCCCTTTTTAGAGGGGGAGCACATGGGCAGCCTTCCAGAAACCTGAGTGGATTTAAATCAGTGGATTTTAGTATTTTCAAATACATGCCAATACTTTCCAAGTGTATTTCCAAATAAATTCCAATATTCAAAAAAATAATATTTGAATACTTACTTTAAAATGTATGTGAAAGTAATTAGAGATATTTGAAATAGTATTTGAACCCAGGTCTGTGGTGTGCAGGGTAAACACTGTCTGCTGGAAGCTGATGTGAGCTGTGTTAAAGATCTGCTGAGGAGAGAGATCTACCCCATCATCATCCACATCAAGATCTGTGACAAGAACATCAGGAAGCTAAGGTACCCTGACCTTTAACCCCTAACCCCATCATCATCCACATCAAGGTCTGTGACAAGAACATCAGGAAGCTAAGGTACCCTGACCTCTGTCTCCTACAGGAAGCTGCCCCTGCGTGTGGACAGTGAGGAGGAGTTTGTCAGAGTGTGTCGGAGCAGAGAGAGAGAGCTGGAGAGTGTTCCTAACCCCTAACCTCTGTCCCCTACAGGAAGCTGCCCCTGCGTGTGGACAGTGAGGAGGAGTTTGTCAGAGTGTGTCGGAGCAGAGAGAGAGAGCTGGAGAGTGTTCCTAACCCCCTAACCTCTGTCCCCTACAGGAAGCTGCCCCTGCGTGTGGACAGTGAGGAGGAGTTTGTCAGAGTTTGTCGGAGCAGAGAGAGAGAGCTGGAGAGTGTTCCTAACCCCTGACCTCTGTCTCCTACAGGAAGCTGCCCCTGCGTGTGGACAGTGAGGAGGAGTTTGTCAGAGTGTGTCGGAGCAGAGAGAGAGAGCTGGAGAGTGTTCCTAACCCCCTAACCTCTGTCTCCTACAGGAAGCTGCCCCTGCGTGTGGACAGTGAGGAGGAGTTTGTCAGAGTGTGTCGGAGCAGAGAGAGAGAGCTGGAGAGTGTTCCTAACCCCTAACCTCTGTCTCCTACAGGAAGCTGCCCCTGCGTGTGGACAGTGAGGAGGAGTTTGTCAGAGTGTGTCGGAGCAGAGAGAGAGAGCTGGAGAGTGTTCCTAACCCCTGACCTCTGTCTCCTACAGGAAGCTGCCCCTGCGTGTGGACAGTGAGGAGGAGTTTGTCAGAGTGTGTCGGAGCAGAGAGAGAGAGCTGGAGAGTGTTCCTAACCCCTGACCTCTGTCTCCTACAGGAAGCTGCCCCTGCGTGTGGACAGTGAGGAGGAGTTTGTCAGAGTGTGTCGGAGCAGAGAGAGAGAGCTGGAGAGGGCTCCGTGTCTCTATGTGTGTCTGGAGCCTGAGGAATGGACGGGGCCTGATGACCTCATCAGAGTGGTGAAAGACAGAATTCAGGAGGAACAGAGGAAGACTGTCTGGGTGGAGCAAGACCTGCTGTAACACACACAGACGCACACACACGCACACACACACACACACACACACACACACACACACACACACACACACACACACACACACACACACACACACACACACACACAGATGCACACATACACACACACACACACACTCACACACACACACACAGGTGTGCAAGATGGCGAAGCTGGGTAGGGCAGGCGTTTTGCAGGCTTCCTCTCAACTTTGCTATTTAATGTGTATTTAATGTGTTATTAATGTATATTTAATGTGTAATTCCTCACTTTGTTTGCTCTGCTAAATGTACTATATTTTTATTCCATCGAGCTTATTTGTATTATTCCTAACGTACAGTACTTACTCCTATTTTTATTATGTCACATTGTTGATAAATGAACCTGTAGTAAGCATTTTATTGTAATGCATACCATGTGTATCCTGTGCATATGACAAATACTCTTGACTTGACACACACACACACACACACGCACGCACGCACGCACGCACGCACGCACACACACACACACACACACACACACACACACACACACACACACACACACACACACACACACACACACACACACACACACACACACACACACACACACACACACACACACACACTGGGGCTGGGGTGGAGTTGGTTGTGAGTAGTTATAGAATAAGCGCAAACCCAGGATGTTCTGATTAAAGACATGTAGCATTCTCACAGTGGTGGACTCTATTATATTATACTATACTCTATTATATTATACTCTATTCTGTTCTATTCTGTTCTATTCTACTCTATTCTGTTCTATTCTACTCTATTCTGTTCTATTCTACTCTATTCTGTTCTGTTCTTCTCTATTATATTCTATTCTATTCTACTCTACTCTATTCTATTCTACTCTATTCTACTCTATTCTACTCTATTCTATTCTACTATATTCTATTCTACTCTATTCTACTCTACTATATTCTATTCTATTCTACTATATTCTATTCTGTTCTATTCTATTCTATTCTACTCTACTATATTCTATTCTATTCTACTATATTCTATTCTACTATATTCTATTCTGTTCTATTCTATTCTACTCTATTCTGTTCTATTCTATTATTTTCTCTTCTATTCTATTCTATTCTATTCTACTATATTCTATTCTATTCTACTCTATTCTATTCTGTTCTATTCTATTCTACTATATTCTATTCTATTCTACTATATTCTATTCTACTATATTCTATTCTGTTCTTTTCTATTATATTCTATTCTATTCTACTCTATTCTATTCTATTCTGTTCTATTCTATTATTTTCTCTTCTATTCTATTCTGTTCTACTCTATTCTATTCTATTCTACTATATTCTATTCTGTTCTGTTCTATTCTACTCTACTCTATTCTATTCTGTTCTATTCTATTCTATTCTACTTTATTCTATTCTATTCTATTCTATTCTACTCTACTCTATTCTATTCTGTTCTATTCTATTCTACTTTATTCTACTTTATTCTACTCTATTCTATTCTACTCTACTCTATTCTATTCTACTATATTCTATTCTATTCTACTATATTCTATTCTATTCTACTCTATTCTACTCTATTCTATTATATTCTATTCTACTATATTCTATTCTATTCTACTATATTATATTCTGTTCTATTCTATTCTACTCTATTCTACTCTATTCTACTCTACTCTACTCTATTCTATTCTATTCTACTCTATTCTACTCTATTCTACTCTACTCTATTCTACTATATTCTATTCTACTCTACTCTATTCTATTCTACTATATTCTATTCTATTCTACTATATTATATTCTGTTCTATTCTATTCTACTCTATTCTACTCTATTCTACTCTACTCACTCTACTCTATTCTATTCTATTCTACTCTATTCTACTCTATTCTACTCTACTCTATTCTACTATATTCTATTCTACTCTACTCTACTCTATTCTATTCTACTATATTCTATTATATTCTACTATATTCTATTCTGTTCTATTCTATTCTACTCTATTATGTTCTATTCTATTATTTTCTCTTCTATTCTATTATGTTCTACTCTATTCTACTCTACTCTATTCTATTCTACTCTATTCTACTCTATTCTATTCTATTCTATTCTACTCTACTCTACTCTATTCTATTCTACTATATTATATTCTATTCTACTCTACTTTATTCTACTCTACTCTATTCTATTATATTCTATTATACTCTATTCTATTCTATTCTATTATGTTCTATTCTGTTCTATTCTGTTCTATTCTACTCTATTCTATTCTATTCTATTCTATTCTATTCTACTCTATTCTACTCTATTCTATTCTACTATATTCTATTCTACTCTACTATATTCTATTCTATTCTACTATATTCTATTCTGTTCTATTCTATTCTATTCTACTCTACTATATTCTATTCTATTCTACTATATTCTATTCTGTTCTATTCTATTCTATTCTACTCTACTCTATTCTATTCTATTCTACTATATTCTATTCTATTCTACTATATTCTAATTTGTTCTATTCTGTTCTACTCTATTCTATTCTACTCTATTCTACTCTATTCTACTCTATTCTATTCTATTCTATTCTACTCTATTCTGTTCTATTCTACTCTACTCTATTCTACTATATTCTATTCTACTCTATTCTACTCTACTCTATTCTGTTCTATTCAGCTCTATTGCCGAGTGGCGCAGTGGTCTAAGGCACTGCATTGCAGTGCTAGCTGTGCCACTAGAGATCCTGGTTTGAATCCAGGCTTTGTCGTAGCCGGCCGCGACCGGGAAACCCATGGGGCGGCGCACAATTGGCCCAGCGTCGTCCAGGGTAGGGGAGGGAATGGCCAGCAGGGATGTAGCTCAGCAACGCCAGGGTTGTGGGTTCGATTCCCACAGGGGGCCAGTATGAAAAATAAAAAAGTAATGTATGCACTCACTAACTGTAAGTCGCTCTGGATAAGAGCATCTCCTAAATGACAAAAATGTATCGTCCGCTATTATCCTCAGTAATTTTCATCCAAGTTGTCAGACCCCGGTGGCTTGTCATTGTTGATAGACAACAATACTTTTTTCACCTCTTCCACACTCACTTTACGGAATTCAAAATTACAATGCTTGTCTTTCATAATTTGGTCAGATATACTTGGATGTGTAGTGTCAGCAGTTGTTGCTGGCATGTCATGCCTAAGTTTGCTAATCTTGCCAATGAAAAAATCATTAAAGTAGTTGGCAATATCAGTTGGTTTTGTGATGAATGAGCCATCTGATTCAATGAATGATGGAGCTGAGTTTGCCTTTTTTCCCAAAATTTCATTTAAGGTGCTCCAAAGCTTTTATTATCATTATTTATGTCATTTATCTTTGTTTTCATAGTGTAGTTTCTTCTTTTTTTATGTTGTATGAGACCTGCCTAACTCTACTCTATAAAGTATAGTACCGGTCAACTTAGGCCACCTGCCTAACTCTACTCTATAAAGTATAGTACCGGTCAACTTAGTCCACCTGCCTAACTCTACTCTATAAAGTATAGTACCGGTCATCTTAGGCCACCTGCCTAACTCTACTCTATAAAGTATAGTACCGGTCATCTTAGGCCACCTGCCTAACTCTACTCTATAAAGTATAGTACCGGTCATCTTAGGCCACCTGCCTAACTCTACTCTATAAAGTATAGTACCGGTCATCTTAGGCCACCTGCCTAACTCTACTCTATAAAGTATAGTACCGGTCATCTTAGGCCACCTGCCTAACTCTACTCTATAAAGTATAGTACCGGTCATCTTAGGCCACCTGCCTAACTCTACTCTATAAAGTATAGTACCGGTCATCTTAGGCCACCTGCCTAACTCTACTCTATAAAGTATAGTACCGGTCATCTTAGGCCACCTGCCTAACTACTCTATAAAGTATAGTACCGGTCATCTTAGGCCACCTGCCTAACTCTACTCTAGAAAGTATAGTACCGGTCATCTAAAGGCCACCTGCCTAACTCTACTCTATAAAGTATAGTACCGGTCATCTTAGGCCACCTGCCTAACTCTACTCTATAAAGTATAGTACCGGTCATCTTAGGCCACCTGCCTAACTACTCTATAAAGTATAGTACCGGTCATCTTAGGCCACCTGCCTAACTCTACTCTATAAAGTATAGTACCGGTCATCTTAGGCCACCTGCCTAACTCTACTCTATAAAGTATAGTACCGGTCATCTTAGGCCACCTGCCTAACTCTACTCTATAAAGTATAGTACCGGTCATCTTAGGCCACCTGCCTAACTACTCTATAAAGTATAGTACCGGTCATCTTAGGCCACCTGCCTAACTCTACTCTAGAAAGTATAGTACCGGTCATCTAAAGGCCACCTGCCTAACTCTACTCTATAAAGTATAGTACCGGTCATCTTAGGCCACCTGCCTAACTCTACTCTATAAAGTATAGTACCGGTCATCTTAGGCCACCTGCCTAACTCTACTCTATAAAGTATAGTACCGGTCATCTTAGGCCACCTGCCTAACTCTACTCTATAAAGTATAGTACCGGTCATCTTAGGCCACCTGCCTAACTCTACTCTATAAAGTATAGTACCGGTCATCTTAGGCCACCTGCCTAACTCTACTCTATAAAGTATAGTACCGGTCATCTTAGGCCACCTGCCTAACTCTACTCTATAAAGTATAGTACTGGTCATCTTAGGCCACCTGCCTAACTCTACTCTATAAAGTATAGTACCGGTCATCTTAGTCCACCTGTCTAACTCTACTCTATAAAGTATAGTACCGGTCATCTTAGTCCACCTGCCTAACTCTACTCTAGAAAGTATAGTACTGGTCAACTTAGTCCACCTGCCTAACTCTACTCTAGAAAGTATAGTACCGGTCATCTTAGGCCACCTGTCTAACTCTACTCTATAAAGTATAGTACCGGTCATCTTAGTCCACCTGTCTAACTCTACTCTATAAAGTATAGTACCGGTCATCTTAGTCCACCTGCCTAACTCTACTCTATAAAGTATAGTACCGGTCATCTTAGGCCACCTGCCTAACTCTACTCTAGAAAGTATAGTACTGGTCAACTTAGTCCACCTGCCTAACTCTACTCTAGAAAGTATAGTACCGGTCATCTTAGTCCACCTGCCTAACTCTACTCTAGAAAGTATAGTACCGGTCATCTTAGGCCACCTGTCTAACTCTACTCTATAAAGTATAGTACCGGTCATCTTAGTCCACCTGTCTAACTCTACTCTATAAAGTATAGTACCGGTCATCTTAGTCCACCTGCCTAACTCTACTCTAGAAAGTATAGTACCGGTCATCTTAGGCCACCTGCCTAACTCTACTCTATAAAGTATAGTACCGGTCATCTTAGTCCACCTGCCTAACTCTACTCTATAAAGTATAGTACCGGTCATCTTAGGCCACCTGCCTAACTCTACTCTATAAAGTATAGTACCGGTCATCTTAGTCCACCTGCCTAACTCTACTCTATAAAGTATAGTACCGGTCATCTTAGGCCACCTGCCTAACTCTACTCTATAAAGTATAGTACCGGTCATCTTAGTCCACCTGCCTAACTCTACTCTAGAAAGTATAGTACCGGTCATCTTAGGCCACCTGCCTAACTCTACTCTATAAAGTATAGTACCGGTCATCTTAGTCCACCTGCCTAACTCTACTCTATAAAGTATAGTACCGGTCATCTAAAGGCCACCTGCCTAACTCTACTCTATAAAGTATAGTACCGGTCATCTTAGTCCACCTGCCTAACTCTACTCTATAAAGTATAGTACTGGTCATCTTAGGCCACCTGTCTAACTCTACTCTAGAAAGTATAGTACCGGTCATCTTAGTCCACCTGCCTAACTCTACTCTATAAAGTATAGTACCGGTCATCTTAGGCCACCTGCCTAACTCTACTCTATAAAGTATAGTACCGGTCATCTTAGTCCACCTGCCTAACTCTACTCTATAAAGTATAGTACCGGTCATCTTAGTCCACCTGCCTAACTCTACTCTATAAAGTATAGTACCGGTCATCTTAGTCCACCTGCCTAACTCTACTCTATAAAGTATAGTACCGGTCATCTTAGGCCACCTGCCTAACTCTACTCTATAAAGTATAGTACCGGTCATCTTAGTCCACCTGCCTAACTCTACTCTATAAAGTATAGTACCGGTCATCTTAGTCCACCTGCCTAACTCTACTCTATAAAGTATAGCAGAATAGTATGTGGTTATAATCTGTATTCAGCACAACACAACTAGTGGTGGAAATGACCGTTGACTGTATGTGTATGATATGTTTGACTAGTTTGAACGTCTGCTTTCTGTAAACCAAGTAGCTGTCCATAAAGGGCCAAATGGGAATGTCTCTATCTTAAATAGCCATCTAGTCCAGAACATTTTGCTAAGGGTCATTCAGATGCAATCAAGATATGTATAACTAGTTTAAACGTCTGCTTTCTGTAAACCAAGTAGCTGTCCATAAAGGGCCAAATGGGAATGTCTCTATCTTAAATAGCCATCTAGTCCAGAACATTTTGCTAAGGGTCATTCAGATGCAATCAAGATATGTATAACTAGTTTGAACGTCTGCTTTCTGTAAACCAAATAGCTGTCCATAAAGGGCCAAATGTGATTTCAATCTCATGATGTAAGAGTGTTGTCATGTCATGGCGGATACATGTGACGTTCCCTAGCTAGCTAACTGGAGACATTCGTGATGGGACTAAAATCACAATGGCTTATTTCGACGTGACTTGGTTTAATAAAAACATACGGACAACCCTACAGCTGACATTGGCTAGCTACAGGCTGGCAGCGACTGGTTACAGTCACGCAGTGTCTTGCCATTCATTCCATTTGGCTAGCTACAGGCTGGCAGCGACTGGTTACAGTCACGCAGTGTCTTGCCATTCATTCCATTTGGCTAGCTACAGGCTGGCAGCGACTGGTTACAGTCACGCAGTGTCTTGCCATTCATTCCATTTGGCTAGCTACAGGCTGGCAGCGACTGGTTACAGTCACGCAGTGTCTTGCCATTCATTCCATTTGGCTAGCTACAGGCTGGCAGCGACTGGTTACAGTCACGCAGTGTCTTGCCATTCATTCCATTTGGCTAGCTACAGGCTGGCAGCGACTGGTTACAGTCACGCAGTGTCTTGCCATTCATTCCATTTGGCTAGCTAGTCAGACAACTTAAGTTCACCGACTAAACTAGCTAAGTAACGTAATTCAAAATGGTCACTGGTCAATATATTAAGCGTATCTTTATACAATACATTTCATGGTATCAGGCATGATTGGGTCTAGGCTTCAGGTGTTGTTATGGGTAAAGCTATTTAGGGTTTTCACTGTTTTATCTCTCACTCACTCACTCACTCACTCTGGGCAAACAAACGGACAAACCTTTCAACACGGCTGGCAGTGGCTAGCTGTAACGTTACAGCCATGCAGTCTGGCCATTCATTCCATTTCAGTGGCTAGCTGTAACGTTACAGCCATGCAGTCTGGCCATTCATTCCATTTCAGTGGCTAGCTGTAACGTTACAGCCATGCAGTCTGGCCATTCATTCCATTTCAGTGGCTAGCTGTAACGTTACAGCCATGCAGTCTGGCCATTCATTCCATTTCAGTGGCTAGCTGTAACGTTACAGGCATGCAGTCTGGCCATTCATTCCATTTCAGTGGCTAGCTGTAACGTTACAGCCATGCAGTCTGGCCATTCATTCCATTTCAGTGGCTAGCTGTAACGTTACAGCCATGCAGTCTGGCCATTCATTCCATTTCAGTGGCTAGCTGTAACGTTACAGCCATGCAGTCTGGCCATTCATTCCATTTCAGTGGCTAGCTGTAACGTTACAGGCATGCAGTCTGGCCATTCATTCCATTTCAGTGGCTAGCTGTAACGTTACAGCCATGCAGTCTGGCCATTCATTCCATTTCAGTGGCTAGCTGTAACGTTACAGCCATGCAGTCTGGCCATTCATTCCATTTCAGTGGCTAGCTGTAACGTTACAGCCATGCAGTCTGGCCATTCATTCCATTTCAGTGGCTAGCTGTAACGTTACAGCCATGCAGTCTGGCCATTCATTCCATTTCAGTGGCTAGCTGTAACGTTACAGGCATGCAGTCTGGCCATTCATTCCATTTCAGTGGCTAGCTGTAACGTTACAGCCATGCAGTCTGGCCATTCATTCCATTTCAGTGGCTAGCTGTAACGTTACAGCCATGCAGTCTGGCCATTCATTCCATTTCAGTGGCTGGCTGTAACGTTACAGCCATGCAGTCTGGCCATTCATTCCATTTCAGTGGCTAGCTGTAACGTTACAGCCATGCAGTCTGGCCATTCATTCCATTTCAGTGGCTAGCTGTAACGTTACAGCCATGCAGTCTGGCCATTCATTCCATTTCAGTGGCTAGCTGTAACGTTACAGCCATGCAGTCTGGCCATTCATTCCATTTCAGTAGCTAGCTGTAACGTTACAGCCATGCAGTCTGGCCATTCATTCCATTTCAGTGGCTAGCTGTAACGTTACAGCCATGCAGTCTGGCCATTCATTCCATTTCAGTGGCTAGCTGTAACGTTACAGCCATGCAGTCTGGCCATTCATTCCATTTCAGTGGCTAGCTGTAACGTTACAGCCATGCAGTCTGGCCATTCATTCCATTTCAGTGGCTAGCTGTAACGTTACAGCCATGCAGTCTGGCCATTCATTCCATTTCAGTGGCTAGCTGTAACGTTACAGCCATGCAGTCTGGCCATTCATTCCATTTCAGTGGCTAGCTGTAACGTTACAGCCATGCAATCTGGCCATTCATTCCATTCCCACTTGGCTAGCTGTAACGTTACAGCCATGCAGTCTGGCCATTCATTCCATTTCAGTGGCTGGCTGTAACGTTACAGCCATGCAGTCTGGCCATTCATTCCATTTCAGTGGCTGGCTGTAACGTTACAGCCATGCAGTCTGGCCATTCATTCCATTTCAGTGGCTAGCTGTAACGTTACAGCCATGCAGTCTGGCCATTCATTCCATTTCAGTGGCTAGCTGTAACGTTACAGCCATGCAGTCTGGCCATTCATTCCATTTCAGTGGCTGGCTGTAACGTTACAGCCATGCAGTCTGGCCATTCATTCCATTTCAGTGGCTGGCTGTAACGTTACAGCCATGCAGTCTGGCCATTCATTCCATTTCAGTGGCTAGCTGTAACGTTACAGCCATGCAGTCTGGCCATTCATTCCATTTCAGTGGCTGGCTGTAACGTTACAGCCATGCAGTCTGGCCATTCATTCCATTTCAGTGGCTAGCTGTAACGTTACAGCCATGCAGTCTGGCCATTCATTCCATTTCAGTGGCTAGCTGTAACGTTACAGCCATGCAGTCTGGCCATTCATTCCATTTCAGTGGCTAGCTGTAACGTTACAGCCATGCAGTCTGGCCATTCATTCCATTTCCACTTGGCTAGCTAGTCCGACACCAAAGCCAGCCAACTAAGCTAACGTAATTCAGAATTGTCAGTCACCGGTCAATAATGTACGGATATTAGAAGCGTGTCTATCTAATACATTTAATGACAAACCATGTAACTACTTAGGTAAACATATGAATGACCTGTTGCCCAAAGTTCGGTGCAGGTGTTGGTTACTGGTTCGCCATGTTTAGAACATGCGGCCACAGGGGGAAAGATTTGGCGTGTAGCGGTGACGTCAAACCGTCTGGTTAAGTAGCCAATAGAAGGACAAAAAGCATGTCTATCATATTCATTGATTGGGTTAAGATGAACCGTCACTCCAAAACTAGTGGACCAATGGAGACTCATTGTCTACACCTCCCTCTAAACCCCGCCCTTCATGGAAAAAAATAGACAAAACTTGCAATCAAAAAAACTGTCAGTGAAAGCAAAGAAACAGACATCGTAAAGTAAAGAATGGAGCCGGAGGGGATGGCTGCCGTTTTACAGGCTCCAAACCAACTGCTCTATTTTGGGTGTTTTTTCGCCTTGTCTGTAACTTATTTTTTACATAATGTTTATGACCGAAAAGAGCTTCTGGATATCAGAACAGTGATTACTCACCTTGAACTGGACAAAGATTTTTTCTTTAACGAGTCGGACGTGAAGGATTTACTGCTGCTACCGGACAAGGCCCAAATCCCCGTCATTCGCATGAAGAGGAGATGCCGATACTAACCGGCCTCTACCATCCGTCCTATTGGCCAACGTGCAATCATTGGAGAATAAACTGGATGAGCTCCGTTTGAGACTATCCTGCCAACGGGACATTAAAAACTGTAATATCTTATGTTTCACCGAGTCGTAGCTGAACGACGACATGGATACTATGCAGTTGGCTGGGTTTCCGTGCATTGGCAAGACAGAACAGCTACCTCCGGTAAGACGAGGGGTGGTGATCTGGGTCTATTTGTCAATAACAGCTGGTGCGCGAAATCTAAAATGAAAAAGTCTCAAGGTTTTTCTCTCCTGAGGTACAGTATCTTATGATAAGCTGTAGACCCTCAGTCTATTTATTACCACAACCCGATGCTGGCACTAAGACCGCACTCAATGAGCTGTATACGACCATTTAGCACTCCTAGTGGCCGGGGACTTTAATGCAGGAAAACTTAAATCAATTTTCCCTAATTTCTACCAGCATGTCACATTGCAACCAGAGGAAAAAAAAACCTCTAGACCACCTTTACTCCACACACAGAGAAGCGTAAAAAGCTGTCCCTCAATTTGGCAAATCTGACCATAATTCTATCCTCCTGATTCCTGCTTACAAGCAAAAATGAAAGCAGGAAGTATCAGTGACTCGCTCAATACAGAAGTGGTCAGATGACGCAGATGCTAAGCTACAGGACTGTTTTGCTAGCACAGACTGGAATATGTTCCAGGATTCATCTGATGGCATTGAGGAGTGCACCACATCAGTCACTGGCTTCATCAATAAGTGCATCGATGATGTTGTCCCCACAGTGACCGTACGTACATACCCCAACCAGAAGCCATGGATTACAGGCAACATCTGCACTGAGCTAAAGGGTAGAGCTGCCGCTTACAAGGAGCGGGACTCTAACCTGGACGCTTATAAGAAATCCCGCTATGCCCTCCGACGAACCATCAAACAGGCAAAGAGTCAATACAGGACTAAGATCGAATCGTACTACACCGGCTCTGACGCTCGTCGATGTGGCAGGGCTTGCAAACTATTATGGACTACAAAGGGAAGCCCAGCCATCCAACACCATCATTAAGTTTGGCAGTGTGGTGCCAGGACAACGACCTCTCCCTCAACGTGATCAAGACAAAGGAGACGATCGTGGACTACAGGGAAAAAAAAGAGGACTGAGCACGCCCCCATTCTCATCGACAGGGCTGTAGTGGAACAGGTTGAGAGCTTCAAGTTCCTTGGTGTCCACATCACCAATGAACAATCATGGTCCAAACACACCAAGACAGTCGTGAAGAGGGCACGACAAAGCCTATTCCCCCTCAGGAGACTGAAAAGATTTGGCATGGGTCCTCAGATCCTCAAAAAGTTCTATAGCTGCACCATCGAGAGCATCCTGACTGGTTGCATCACCGCCTGGTATGGCAACTGCTTAGCCTCCGACCGCAAGGCACTACAGAGGGTAGTGTGTTCGGCCCAGTACAACACTTCGGCCAAGCTTCCTGCCATCCATGACCTCTATACCAGGCGGTGTCAGAGGAAGGCCCTAAAAATTGTCAAAGACTCCAGCCACCATAGTCATAGACTGTTCTCTCTGCTACCGCAAGGCAAGCGGTACCAGAGCGCCAAGTCTAGGTCCAAAATACTTCTCAACAGCTTCTACCCCCAAGCCATAAGACTCCTGAACAGCTAATCATGGCTACCCGGACTATTTGCACCCCCACCCCATCTTTTTACGCTGCTGCTACTCTGTTAATTATTTATGCATAGTCACTTTAACTCTACCCACATGTACATATTACCTCAACTACCTCAACTAGCCGGTGCCCCCGCACATTGACTCTGCACCGGTACACCCTCATGGGCGGCGCACAATTGGCCCAGCGTCGTCCAGGGTAGGGGAGGGAATGGCCGGCAGGGATGTAGCTCAGTTGGTAGAGCATTGCGTTTGCAACGCCAGGGTTGTGGGTTCGATTCCCACGGGGGGCCAGTATGAAAAAAAAAATATGCATTCACTAACTGTAAGTCGCTCTGGATAAGAGCGTCTGCTAAATGACTAAAATGTAAATGTAATGTAAATGTATATAGCCTCCCTACTGTTATTTTATTTTACTTCTGCTCTTTTTTTCTCAACACTTTTTTGTTGTTGTTTTATTTTACTTTTTTATTAAGAAATAAATGCATTGTTGGTTAAGGGCTGTAAGTAAGCATTTCACAGTAATGTCTACACCTGTTGTATTCGGCGCATGTGGCAAATACAATTTGATTTGATTTGAGTAGCGTAACCAAAAGGTAGTAAATGCAGGCAAGAGTGTCCAAATGGATTCAATAGGATTGGTTGTTGGGAAAGAGTGTAGACCAAATGGATTCAATAGGATTGGTTGTTGGGAAAGAGTGTAGACCAAATGGATTCAATAGGATTGGTTGTTGGGAAAGAGTGTAGACCAAATGGATTCAATAGGATTGGTTGTTGGGAAAGAGTGTAGACCAAATGGATTCAATAGGATTGGTTGTTGGGAAAGAGTGTAGACCAAATGGATTCAATAGGATTGGTTGTTGGGAAAGAGTGTAGACCAAATGGATTCAATAGGATTGGTTGTTGGGAAAGAGTGTAGACCAAATGGATTCAATAGGATTGGTTGTTGGGAAAGAGTGTAGACCAAATGGATTCCATAGGATTGGTTGTTGGGAAAGAGTGTAGACCAAATGGATTCAATAGGATTGGTTGTTGGGAAAGAGTGTAGACCAAATGGATTCAATAGGATTGGTTGTTGGGAAAGAGTGTAGACCAAATGGATTCAATAGGATTGGTTGTTGGGAAAGTTCAACTGAAAACGATTTTTGCATTTGTTTTCAAATAATTGTTTCAATCATTTGTCATAGAGTTTTGCTCTCACTTTTAAATGATTTGCCTGCAAGTTCTTTGGTTTTGCTTTTGATATCATTATTTTTGTTTACAATTCTATACATTTTGCTTTCAATTGTTTGGTTTTTGATTTCAACATCCATTATTTCACTCTTTCTCGAAAATATAATGTTTACATTTTCAACTGTATTTGTCATGTTTACGATGAATTTTATTTTAAATTCAATACATATGGCGTGACACTGGCCCCATAGAAAACTCTCCCTTTCCTGGGTCCGTCAGATCAGAGAGGAAGAGAGTACCAACTCAGCGGGAAATCTGTCTCTCTCCAGCAGGTGTCGTCTTTTCATTGTTTCGCCCACCAAGTAAGGAGTTTTTGCGTGGAGGTCAATGAGAGTGTCGAATTTGGTCACCAAAAACATGAATGGGTTATTTGCTATGTGAGGTTTATTTTATCTAATAGAAGTTTCGTAATGATGTAAGAAGGACACGTGACATCCCAGCAACTTTGAGAAAAAACACTTTATATCGGAGTTGTCCCGAGATGGCCATGTATATTCATGGTGAGGCTAGTAGCATAACATCTCTCTCCGCTGAATACAAAAAATAGTTTTTGATTACAACATCCATTATTTCACTTCCTTGAAAATATAATGTTTTCATTTTCAAATGTATTTTTCATGTTTATTATTTATTATTTATTTTTAATTCAATACATATGGCGTGACACTGGCCCAATAGTTTTCACTCATCTCGCTCTGCAGAAACGGAGCACGAACTCTCGCGATGTTTCCGTGCTTCGTGAACAGCCTCTCGGTCTGGACACGAACTCTCGCGATGTTTCCGTGCTTCGTGAACAGCCTCTCCGTCTGGACACAAACAAGCTGCTCGCGCATCTCAGCTGACGCGGCGGGAACGGGGGAGAGCTCGAGACCCTGGCGGAGGTGAGTTGTGTCTCCGGTAATAACGACTTTCTAACGTCATGATAGATAGGGTTAGGGTACAGGATACATAGAGATACAGCTCCTTGTCACTGAGAAGCAGAGTGTCTGGCCGGGCTGTGGAAGGAGAAGAGACCGCTGGTCTGCAACTAGTCACGGAGAACTGTCCTTCCTTTCTCCATCCTAGCCCGAATCTCCTTTCCCTAACATGTCTATGCATCTAACCCACCCCTTAGAAGTCTGTTTATTCATCAGTCGATCGGTTTCCAAACCGCTCCTGACGTAAAGCCCGTTCTGTCCGCTCCTCGCCTCGCGCTGTGAAAGGCGACATTGTATCCGCGAGAGCCAACGGGGGCTGCTGCTGCACGTGACTAAACCCCGCCGTAATAACGGTGTATCTGAACCCATACCCTAACCATCACCCATACCCTAACCCTAACCTATACCCTAACCCATACCCTAACCCAACCCTTCTGCTGTTATACCATCATCTAGCTGAAGATGAGACTGTGTGTCCCATGTTTCCTATGTGAGTTGGGTGCAACAGTGAGTAAAGGAATCGGACTAATAGTCTTATTTCATGTTATTATTCTTCCTGGAGCAGACAGACTCATCTCCTCTCTTCTCCCCTCCTCTCCTCTCCTCTCTTCTCCCCTCTCTCCTCTCCTCTCCCCTCCTCTCCTCTCTTCTCCCCTCCTCTCCTCTCCTCTCTTCTCCCCTCTCTCCTCTCTTCTCCCCTCCTCCGCTCTCCTCCCCTCTCCTCCCCTCTCTCCTCCGCTCTCCTCTCCTCTTCTCTCCTCCTCTCTCCTTCCCTCCTCTCTCCTCTCTCCTCCTCTCCTTCTCTCTCCTCTTCTCCTCTATCCTCCCCTCTCTCCTCCTCTCCGCTCTCCCCCTCTGTCCTCCTCTCCGCTCTCCCCCTCTCTCCTCTTCTCCTCTATCCTCTCCTCTCTCCCCTCCCCTCCCCTCCCCTCCTCTCTCCTGTCCTCCTCTCATCCCCTCTCTCCTCCTCTCTGCTCTCCCCCTCTCTCCTCCTCTCCTGTCCTCCTCTCATCCCCTCTCTCCTCCTCTCCGCTCTCCCCCTCTCTCCTCCTCTCCTGTCCTCCCCTCTTTTCCTCTCTCCTCCCCTCCTCTCTCCTGTCCTCCCCTCTTCTCCTCTCCGCTCTCTCCTCCTCTCTCCTCCCCTCTTCTTCTCTCTCCCCTCCCCTCCTCTCTCCTGGCCTCCTCTCATCCCCTCTCTCCTCCTCTCCGCTCTCCCCCTCTCTCCTCTCCTCTCTCCTCCCCTCTTCCCCTCTCTCCTCTCTCCTGTCCTTCTCTCTCCTCTCCTCCTCTCTCCTCCTCTACTTTTTTTAATCTTCCGGACAATTGGCCCCATAGGAGAACCCTTTTTGGTTCCAGGTAGAACCCTTTTTGGTTCCAGGTAGAACCCTTTTTGGTTCCAGGTAAAACCCTTTTTGGTTCCAGGTAGAACCCTTTTGGGTTCCAGGTAGAACCCTTTTTGGTTCCAGGTAGAACCCTTTTTGGTTCCAGGTAGAACCCTTTTTGGTTCCAGGTAGAACCCTTTTTGGTTCCAGGTAGAACCCTTTTGGTTCCAGGTAAAACCCTTTTTGGTTCCAGGTAAAACCCTTTTTGGTTCCATGTAGAATCCTCTCTAGAAAGGGTTCAACATGGAACCCAAAAGGGGTTCAACGTGGAACCCAAAAGGGGTTCTACCTGGAACCAAAAGGGGTTCTACCTGGAACCAAAAGGGGTTCTACCTGGAACCTAAAGGGGTTCTACCTGGAACCAAAAGGGTTCTACCTGGAACCAAAAGGGTTCTACCTGCAACCAAAAAGGGTTCTTCAAAGGGTTCTCCTATGGGGACAGCTTTAGGTTCTAGATAGCACCTTTTTTTCTTAGTGTGTGGAAGGTGGGAATGTACCAGTTGTGAAGTGGTAAATACCAGTTGGATGCATTCATGTGATGTGAACTGGTTGAGAAACTCAGATTGGCTAATGGCCAACAAGCTGTGTCAACCATACATTACAAGTACAGCTATCATACCTGTTAACAAATTAGAGTTTAAAAAAAACACATTCATAGATTGCTTTTTATAAATAATGTTTTGTTGTTGCATTTAACTGCTGAAAATGCTGTTATAGAGGCCATTTCCTTAGTAGGGGAGGTCAGAGGTCACCATGTGGAAGAAGTGGGTGTTCAGGATGATAGTCAGTTTCC
Source organism: Coregonus clupeaformis (assembly GCF_020615455.1). Classification (NCBI taxonomy): domain Eukaryota; kingdom Metazoa; phylum Chordata; class Actinopteri; order Salmoniformes; family Salmonidae; genus Coregonus; species Coregonus clupeaformis. The sequence goes on along the minus strand of NC_059226.1, from coordinate 38,144,130 downwards.
CACTAGTAATTACCAGTTGGAGGGCCGTTCAAGCGGATTTTTCCAGTTGTATGTTGTAAATTCCCACTTCCCTTGGTTACGAACGACCCATGACAACGCCTCCTTCAGTGCCAGATGCGTACTTGTGGCTCTCGTGGGCGTGGGCGTGCCCGCAGCGCGGTACCACTCCAGGGTAATGTATGGCTCACATCAACAGCATAATCCCAGAAACCCTAGACCCACTCCAATTTGCATACCGCCCCAACAGATCCACAGATGATGCAATCTCTATCGCACTCCACACTGCCCTTTCCCACCTGGACAAGAGGAACACCTACGTGAGAATGCTATTCATTGACTACAGCTCAGCATTCAACACCATAGTGCCCTCTAAGCTCATCACTAAGCTAAGGATCCTGGGACTAAACACCTCCCTCTGCAACTGGATCCTGGACTTCCTGACGGGCCGCCCCCAGGTGGTAAGGGTAGGTAACAACACATCTGCCACACTGATCCTCAACACGGGGGCCCCTCAGGGGTGCGTGCTCAGTCCCCTCCTGTACTCCCTGTTCACCCATGACTGCATGGCCAGGCACGACTCCAACACCATCATTAAGTTTGCCGACGACACAACAGTGGTAGGCCTGATCACCGACAACGATGAGACAGCCTATAGGGAGGAGGTCAGAGATCTGGCCGTGTGGTGCCAGGACAACAACCTCTCCCTCAACGTGACCAAGACAAAGGAGATGATTGTGGACTACAGGAAAAAAAGAGGACTGAGCACGCCCCCATTCTCATCGACGGGGCTGTAGTGGAACAGGTTGAGAGCTTCAAGTTCCTTGGTGTCCACATCACCAACAAACTATCATGGTCCAAACACACCAAGACAGTCGTGAAGAGGGCACGACAAAGCCTATTCCCCCTCAGGAGACTAAAAAGATTTGGCATGGGTCCTCAGATCCTCAAAAAATTTCTACAGCTGCACCATCGAGAGCATCCTGACTGGTTGCATCACCGCCTGGTATGGCAACTGCTTGGCCTCTGACCGCAAGGCACTACAGAGGGTAGTGCGTACGGCCCAGTACATCACTGGGGCCAAGCTTCCTGCCATCCAGGACCTCTATACCAGGCGGTGTCAGAGGAAGGCCCTCAAAATTGTCAAAGACTCCAGCCACCCTAGTCATAGACTGTTCTCTCTGCTACCGCACGGCAAGCGGTACCGGAGTGCCAAGTCTAGGTCCAAAAGACTTCTCAACAGCTTCTACCCCCAAGCCATAAGACTCCTGAACAGCTAATCATGGCTACCCGGACTATTTGCACTGCCCCCCCACCCCATCCTTTTTACGCTGCTGCTACTCTGTTAAGTATTTATGCATAGTCACTTTAACTCTACCCACATGTACATATTACCTCAACTACCTCAACTAGCCGGTGCCCCCGCACATTGACTATGCAACGGTACCCCCCTGTATATATAGCCTCCCTACTGTCACTTTATTTTACTTCTGCTCTTTTTTTCTCAACACTTTTTTTGTTGTTGTTTTATTTTTTACTTTTTTGTTAAAAATAAATGCACTGTTGGTTAAGGGCTGTAAGTAAGCATTTCACTGCAATGTCTGCACCTGTTGTATTCGGCGCATGTGACCAATAAAATTTGATTTGATTTGATTTGATATTGGCTGTCGCTGATAAGTAAGTGCAGCACAGGGTGCATTGGCCAATTCATTTAAAACTTCAGCTTTGGTTTGCTTATATTTACATTTACGTCATTTAGCAGACGCTCTTATCCAGAGCGACTTACAAATAGGTGCATTCACCTTATAGCCAGTGGGATAACCACTTTACAATGTTTATTTTTTTTATTTTTTGGGGGGGGGGGTTGGAGTAAAGGGGGGGTAGAAGGATTACTTGATCCTATCCCAGGTATTCCTTAAAGAGGTACTACTTTCAGCTGACATGGGTGGGGTTGGAGTAAAGGGGGGGGGGGTAGAAGGATTACTTGATCCTATCCCAGGTATTCCTTAAAGAGGAACTACTTTCAGCTGACATGGGTACAAGAGGGAAGCTGGTAACGTGGCACAAGCGCTTTCACCAGGTGCTGAAACCCCTTTATTCTCAACCACAGAGAACGGGCGCATATCCGCGGCTATAAACCAAAACATTTCAAACATGGAAACACAGCCCACATATCGCTCTTGGAATTTCTTTGGCCTGGTCAGAATCAGCTGTGAAGGGCTGCTTGAATGCAGAGGGGAGATGATGTTGTGGTGTCTCTCTGGCCTGGTCAGAATCAGCTGTGAAGGGCTGCTTGAATGCAGAGGGGAGATGATGTTGTGGTGTCTCTCTGGCCTGGTCAGAATCAGCTGTGAAGGGCTGCTTGAATGCAGAGGGGAGATGATGTTGTGGTGTCTCTTTGGCCTGGTCAGAATCAGCTGTGAAGGGCTGCTTGAATGCAGAGGGGAGATGATGTTGTGGTGTCTCTTTGGCCTGGTCAGAATGAATCAGCTGTGAAGGGCTGCTTGAATGCAGAGGGGAGATGATGTTGTGGTGTCTCTTTGGCCTGGTCAGAATCAGCTGTGAAGGGCTGCTTGAATGCAGAGGGGAGATGATGTTGTGGTGTCTCTTTGGCCTGGTCAGAATCAGCTGTGAAGGGCTGCTTGAATGCAGAGGGGAGATGATGTTGTGGTGTCTCTTTGGCCTGGTCAGAATCAGCTGTGAAGGGCTGCTTGAATGCAGAGGGGAGATGATGTTGTGGTGTCTCTCTGGCCTGGTCAGAATCAGCTGTGAAGGGCTGCTTGAATGCAGAGGGGAGATGATGTTGTGGTGTCTCTTTGGCCTGGTCAGAATCAGCTGTGAAGGGCTGCTTGAATGCAGAGGGGAGATGATGTTGTGGTGTCTCTTTGGCCTGGTCAGAATGAATCAGCTGTGAAGGGCTGCTTGAATGCAGAGGGGAGATGATGTTGTGGTGTCTCTTTGGCCTGGTCAGAATCAGCTGTGAAGGGCTGCTTGAATGCAGAGGGGAGATGATGTTGTGGTGTCTCTTTGGCCTGGTCAGAATCAGCTGTGAAGGGCTGCTTGAATGCAGAGGGGAGATGATGTTGTGGTGTCTCTTTGGCCTGGTCAGAATCAGCTGTGAAGGGCTGCTTGAATGCAGAGGGGAGATGATGTTGTGGTGTCTCTTTGGCCTGGTCAGAATCAGCTGTGAAGGGCTGCTTGAATGCAGAGGGGAGATGATGTTGTGGTGTCTCTTTGGCCTGGTCAGAATCAGCTGTGAAGGGCTGCTTGACTGCAGAGGGGAGATGATGTTGTGGTGTCTCTTTGGCCTGGTCAGAATGAATCAGCTGTGAAGGGCTGCTTGAATGCAGAGGGGAGATGATGTTGTGGTGTCTCTTTGGCCTGGTCAGAATCAGCTGTGAAGGGCTGCTTGAATGCAGAGGGGAGATGATGTTGTGGTGTCTCTCTGGCCTGGTCAGAATCAGCTGTGAAGGGCTGCTTGAATGCAGAGGGGAGATGATGTTGTGGTGTCTCTCTGGCCTGGTCAGAATCAGCTGTGAAGGGCTGCTTGAATGCAGAGGGGAGATGATGTTGTGGTGTCTCTCTGGCCTGGTCAGAATCAGCTGTGAAGGGCTGCTTGAATGCAGAGGGGAGATGATGTTGTGGTGTCTCTTTGGCCTGGTCAGAATCAGCTGTGAAGGGCTGCTTGAATGCAGAGGGGAGATGATGTTGTGGTGTCTCTTTGGCCTGGTCAGAATGAATCAGCTGTGAAGGGCTGCTTGAATGCAGAGGGGAGATGATGTTGTGGTGTCTCTTTGGCCTGGTCAGAATCAGCTGTGAAGGGCTGCTTGAATGCAGAGGGGAGATGATGTTGTGGTGTCTCTTTGGCCTGGTCAGAATCAGCTGTGAAGGGCTGCTTGAATGCAGAGGGGAGATGATGTTGTGGTGTCTCTTTGGCCTGGTCAGAATCAGCTGTGAAGGGCTGCTTGAATGCAGAGGGGAGATGATGTTGTGGTGTCTCTCTGGCCTGGTCAGAATCAGCTGTGAAGGGCTGCTTGAATGCAGAGGGGAGATGATGTTGTGGTGTCTCTTTGGCCTGGTCAGAATCAGCTGTGAAGGGCTGCTTGAATGCAGAGGGGAGATGATGTTGTGGTGTCTCTTTGGCCTGGTCAGAATGAATCAGCTGTGAAGGGCTGCTTGAATGCAGAGGGGAGATGATGTTGTGGTGTCTCTTTGGCCTGGTCAGAATCAGCTGTGAAGGGCTGCTTGAATGCAGAGGGGAGATGATGTTGTGGTGTCTCTTTGGCCTGGTCAGAATCAGCTGTGAAGGGCTGCTTGAATGCAGAGGGGAGATGATGTTGTGGTGTCTCTTTGGCCTGGTCAGAATCAGCTGTGAAGGGCTGCTTGAATGCAGAGGGGAGATGATGTTGTGGTGTCTCTTTGGCCTGGTCAGAATCAGCTGTGAAGGGCTGCTTGAATGCAGAGGGGAGATGATGTTGTGGTGTCTCTTTGGCCTGGTCAGAATGAATCAGCTGTGAAGGGCTGCTTGAATGCAGAGGGGAGATGATGTTGTGTTGTCTCTCTGGCCTGGTCAGAATCAGCTGTGAAGGGCTGCTTGAATGCAGAGGGGAGATGATGTTGTGGTGTCTCTTTGGCCTGGTCAGAATCAGCTGTGAAGGGCTGCTTGAATGCAGAGGGGAGATGATGTTGTGGTGTCTCTTTGGCCTGGTCAGAATCAGCTGTGAAGGGCTGCTTGAATGCAGAGGGGAGATGATGTTGTGGTGTCTCTTTGGCCTGGTCAGAATCAGCTGTGAAGGGCTGCTTGAATGCAGAGGGGAGATGATGTTGTGGTGTCTCTTTGGCCTGGTCAGAATCAGCTGTGAAGGGCTGCTTGAATGCAGAGGGGAGATGATGTTGTGGTGTCTCTTTGGCCTGGTCAGAATCAGCTGTGAAGGGCTGCTTGAATGCAGAGGGGAGATGATGTTGTGGTGTCTCTTTGGCCTGGTCAGAATCAGCTGTGAAGGGCTGCTTGACTGCAGAGGGGAGATGATGTTGTGGTGTCTCTTTGGCCTGGTCAGAATGAATCAGCTGTGAAGGGCTGCTTGAATGCAGAGGGGAGATGATGTTGTGGTGTCTCTTTGGCCTGGTCAGAATGAATCAGCTGTGAAGGGCTGCTTGAATGCAGAGGGGAGATGATGTTGTGGTGTCTCTTTGGCCTGGTCAGAATCAGCTGTGAAGGGCTGCTTGAATGCAGAGGGGAGATGATGTTGTGGTGTCTCTTTGGCCTGGTCAGAATCAGCTGTGAAGGGCTGCTTGAATGCAGAGGGGAGATGATGTTGTGGTGTCTCTTTGGCCTGGTCAGAATCAGCTGTGAAGGGCTGCTTGAATGCAGAGGGGAGATGATGTTGTGGTGTCTCTTTGGCCTGGTCAGAATCAGCTGTGAAGGGCTGCTTGAATGCAGAGGGGAGATGATGTTGTGGTGTCTCTTTGGCCTGGTCAGAATGAATCAGCTGTGAAGGGCTGCTTGAATGCAGAGGGGAGATGATGTTGTGGTGTCTCTCTGGCCTGGTCAGAATCAGCTGTGAAGGGCTGCTTGAATGCAGAGGGGAGATGATGTTGTGGTGTCTCTTTGGCCTGGTCAGAATCAGCTGTGAAGGGCTGCTTGAATGCAGAGGGGAGATGATGTTGTGGTGTCTCTTTGGCCTGGTCAGAATCAGCTGTGAAGGGCTGCTTGAATGCAGAGGGGAGATGATGTTGTGGTGTCTCTTTGGCCTGGTCAGAATGAATCAGCTGTGAAGGGCTGCTTGAATGCAGAGGGGAGATGATGTTGTGTTGTCTCTCTGGCCTGGTCAGAATCAGCTGTGAAGGGCTGCTTGAATGCAGAGGGGAGATGATGTTGTGGTGTCTCTTTGGCCTGGTCAGAATCAGCTGTGAAGGGCTGCTTGAATGCAGAGGGGAGATGATGTTGTGGTGTCTCTTTGGCCTGGTCAGAATCAGCTGTGAAGGGCTGCTTGAATGCAGAGGGGAGATGATGTTGTGGTGTCTCTTTGGCCTGGTCAGAATCAGCTGTGAAGGGCTGCTTGAATGCAGAGGGGAGATGATGTTGTGGTGTCTCTTTGGCCTGGTCAGAATCAGCTGTGAAGGGCTGCTTGAATGCAGAGGGGAGATGATGTTGTGGTGTCTCTTTGGCCTGGTCAGAATCAGCTGTGAAGGGCTGCTTGAATGCAGAGGGGAGATGATGTTGTGGTGTCTCTTTGGCCTGGTCAGAATCAGCTGTGAAGGGCTGCTTGAATGCAGAGGGGAGATGATGTTGTGGTGTCTCTTTGGCCTGGTCAGAATCAGCTGTGAAGGGCTGCTTGAATGCAGAGGGGAGATGATGTTGTGGTGTCTCTTTGGCCTGGTCAGAATCAGCTGTGAAGGGCTGCTTGAATGCAGAGGGGAGATGATGTTGTGGTGTCTCTTTGGCCTGGTCAGAATCAGCTGTGAAGGGCTGCTTGAATGCAGAGGGGAGATGATGTTGTGGTGTCTCTTTGGCCTGGTCAGAATCAGCTGTGAAGGGCTGCTTGAATGCAGAGGGGAGATGATGTTGTGGTGTCTCTTTGGCCTGGTCAGAATCAGCTGTGAAGGGCTGCTTGAATGCAGAGGGGAGATGATGTTGTGGTGTCTCTTTGGCCTGGTCAGAATCAGCTGTGAAGGGCTGCTTGAATGCAGAGGGGAGATGATGTTGTGGTGTCTCTTTGGCCTGGTCAGAATCAGCTGTGAAGGGCTGCTTGAATGCAGAGGGGAGATGATGTTGTGGTGTCTCTTTGGCCTGGTCAGAATCAGCTGTGAAGGGCTGCTTGAATGCAGAGGGGAGATGATGTTGTGGTGTCTCTTTGGCCTGGTCAGAATCAGCTGTGAAGGGCTGCTTGAATGCAGAGGGGAGATGATGTTGTGGTGTCTCTTTGGCCTGGTCAGAATCAGCTGTGAAGGGCTGCTTGAATGCAGAGGGGAGATGATGTTGTGGTGTCTCTTTGGCCTGGTCAGAATCAGCTGTGAAGGGCTGCTTGAATGCAGAGGGGAGATGATGTTGTGGTGTCTCTTTGGCCTGGTCAGAATGAATCAGCTGTGAAGGGCTGCTTGAATGCAGAGGGGAGATGATGTTGTGGTGTCTCTTTGGCCTGGTCAGAATCAGCTGTGAAGGGCTGCTTGAATGCAGAGGGGAGATGATGTTGTGGTGTCTCTTTGGCCTGGTCAGAATCAGCTGTGAAGGGCTGCTTGAATGCAGAGGGGAGATGATGTTGTGGTGTCTCTTTGGCCTGGTCAGAATCAGCTGTGAAGGGCTGCTTGAATGCAGAGGGGAGATGATGTTGTGGTGTCTCTTTGGCCTGGTCAGAATCAGCTGTGAAGGGCTGCTTGAATGCAGAGGGGAGATGATGTTGTGGTGTCTCTTTGGCCTGGTCAGAATCAGCTGTGAAGGGCTGCTTGAATGCAGAGGGGAGATGATGTTGTGGTGTCTCTTTGGCCTGGTCAGAATCAGCTGTGAAGGGCTGCTTGACTGCAGAGGGGAGATGATGTTGTGGTGTCTCTTTGGCCTGGTCAGAATGTCAGCTGTGAAGGGCTGCTTGAATGCAGAGGGGAGATGATGTTGTGGTGTCTCTTTGGCCTGGTCAGAATGTCAGCTGTGAAGGGCTGCTTGAATGCAGAGGGGAGATGATGTTGTGGTGTCTCTTTGGCCTGGTCAGAATCAGCTGTGAAGGGCTGCTTGAATGCAGAGGGGAGATGATGTTGTGGTGTCTCTTTGGCCTGGTCAGAATCAGCTGTGAAGGGCTGCTTGAATGCAGAGGGGAGATGATGTTGTGGTGTCTCTTTGGCCTGGTCAGAATCAGCTGTGAAGGGCTGCTTGAATGCAGAGGGGAGATGATGTTGTGGTGTCTCTTTGGCCTGGTCAGAATGAATCAGCTGTGAAGGGCTGCTTGAATGCAGAGGGGAGATGATGTTGTGGTGTCTCTTTGGCCTGGTCAGAATCAGCTGTGAAGGGCTGCTTGAATGCAGAGGGGAGATGATGTTGTGGTGTCTCTTTGGCCTGGTCAGAATCAGCTGTGAAGGGCTGCTTGAATGCAGAGGGGAGATGATGTTGTGGTGTCTCTTTGGCCTGGTCAGAATGTCAGCTGTGAAGGGCTGCTTGAATGCAGAGGGGAGATGATGTTGTGGTGTCTCTTTGGCCTGGTCAGAATCAGCTGTGAAGGGCTGCTTGAATGCAGAGGGGAGATGATGTTGTGGTGTCTCTTTGGCCTGGTCAGAATCAGCTGTGAAGGGCTGCTTGAATGCAGAGGGGAGATGATGTTGTGGTGTCTCTTTGGCCTGGTCAGAATGTCAGCTGTGAAGGGCTGCTTGAATGCAGAGGGGAGATGATGTTGTGTTGTCTCTCTGGCCTGGTCAGAATCAGCTGTGAAGGGCTGCTTGAATGCAGAGGGGAGATGATGTTGTGGTGTCTCTTTGGCCTGGTCAGAATGAATCAGCTGTGAAGGGCTGCTTGAATGCAGAGGGGAGATGATGTTGTGGTGTCTCTTTGGCCTGGTCAGAATGAATCAGCTGTGAAGGGCTGCTTGAATGCAGAGGGGAGATGATGTTGTGGTGTCTCTTTGGCCTGGTCAGAATCAGCTGTGAAGGGCTGCTTGAATGCAGAGGGGAGATGATGTTGTGGTGTCTCTTTGGCCTGGTCAGAATCAGCTGTGAAGGGCTGCTTGAATGCAGAGGGGAGATGATGTTGTGGTGTCTCTTTGGCCTGGTCAGAATCAGCTGTGAAGGGCTGCTTGAATGCAGAGGGGAGATGATGTTGTGGTGTCTCTTTGGCCTGGTCAGAATCAGCTGTGAAGGGCTGCTTGAATGCAGAGGGGAGATGATGTTGTGGTGTCTCTTTGGCCTGGTCAGAATCAGCTGTGAAGGGCTGCTTGAATGCAGAGGGGAGATGATGTTGTGGTGTCTCTTTGGCCTGGTCAGAATCAGCTGTGAAGGGCTGCTTGAATGCAGAGGGGAGATGATGTTGTGGTGTCTCTTTGGCCTGGTCAGAATCAGCTGTGAAGGGCTGCTTGAATGCAGAGGGGAGATGATGTTGTGGTGTCTCTTTGGCCTGGTCAGAATCAGCTGTGAAGGGCTGCTTGAATGCAGAGGGGAGATGATGTTGTGGTGTCTCTTTGGCCTGGTCAGAATCAGCTGTGAAGGGCTGCTTGAATGCAGAGGGGAGATGATGTTGTGGTGTCTCTTTGGCCTGGTCAGAATCAGCTGTGAAGGGCTGCTTGACTGCAGAGGGGAGATGATGTTGTGGTGTCTCTTTGGCCTGGTCAGAATGAATCAGCTGTGAAGGGCTGCTTGAATGCAGAGGGGAGATGATGTTGTGGTGTCTCTTTGGCCTGGTCAGAATCAGCTGTGAAGGGCTGCTTGAATGCAGAGGGGAGATGATGTTGTGGTGTCTCTTTGGCCTGGTCAGAATCAGCTGTGAAGGGCTGCTTGAATGCAGAGGGGAGATGATGTTGTGGTGTCTCTTTGGCCTGGTCAGAATCAGCTGTGAAGGGCTGCTTGAATGCAGAGGGGAGATGATGTTGTGGTGTCTCTTTGGCCTGGTCAGAATCAGCTGTGAAGGGCTGCTTGACTGCAGAGGGGAGATGATGTTGTGGTGTCTCTTTGGCCTGGTCAGAATGAATCAGCTGTGAAGGGCTGCTTGAATGCAGAGGGGAGATGATGTTGTGGTGTCTCTTTGGCCTGGTCAGAATCAGCTGTGAAGGGCTGCTTGAATGCAGAGGGGAGATGATGTTGTGGTGTCTCTTTGGCCTGGTCAGAATCAGCTGTGAAGGGCTGCTTGAATGCAGAGGGGAGATGATGTTGTGGTGTCTCTTTGGCCTGGTCAGAATGAATCAGCTGTGAAGGGCTGCTTGAATGCAGAGGGGAGATGATGTTGTGGTGTCTCTTTGGCCTGGTCAGAATCAGCTGTGAAGGGCTGCTTGAATGCAGAGGGGAGATGATGTTGTGGTGTCTCTTTGGCCTGGTCAGAATCAGCTGTGAAGGGCTGCTTGAATGCAGAGGGGAGATGATGTTGTGGTGTCTCTTTGGCCTGGTCAGAATGAATCAGCTGTGAAGGGCTGCTTGAATGCAGAGGGGAGATGATGTTGTGTTGTCTCTCTGGCCTGGTCAGAATCAGCTGTGAATGGCTGCTTGAATGCAGAGGGGAGATGATGTTGTGGTGTCTCTTTGGCCTGGTCAGAATGAATCAGCTGTGAAGGGCTGCTTGAATGCAGAGGGGAGATGATGTTGTGGTGTCTCTTTGGCCTGGTCAGAATGAATCAGCTGTGAAGGGCTGCTTGAATGCAGAGGGGAGATGATGTTGTGGTGTCTCTTTGGCCTGGTCAGAATCAGCTGTGAAGGGCTGCTTGAATGCAGAGGGGAGATGATGTTGTGGTGTCTCTTTGGCCTGGTCAGAATGAATCAGCTGTGAAGGGCTGCTTGAATGCAGAGGGGAGATGATGTTGTGGTGTCTCTTTGGCCTGGTCAGAATCAGCTGTGAAGGGCTGCTTGAATGCAGAGGGGAGATGATGTTGTGGTGTCTCTTTGGCCTGGTCAGAATGAATCAGCTGTGAAGGGCTGCTTGAATGCAGAGGGGAGATGATGTTGTGGTGTCTCTTTGGCCGGGTCAGAATCAGCTGTGAAGGGCTGCTTGAATGCAGAGGGGAGATGATGTTGTCGTGTCTCTTTGGCCTGGTCAGAATCAGCTGTGAAGGGCTGCTTGAATGCAGAGGGGAGATGATGTTGTGGTGTCTCTTTGGCCTGGTCAGAATCAGCTGTGAAGGGCTGCTTGAATGCAGAGGGGAGATGATGTTGTGGTGTCTCTTTGGCCTGGTCAGAATGAATCAGCTGTGAAGGGCTGCTTGAATGCAGAGGGGAGATGGTGTTGTGGTGTCTCTTTGGCCTGGTCAGAATGAATCAGCTGTGAAGGGCTGCTTGAATGCAGAGGGGAGATGATGTTGTGGTGTCTCTTTGGCCTGGTCAGAATCAGCTGTGAAGGGCTGCTTGAATGCAGAGGGGAGATGATGTTGTGGTGTCTCTTTGGCCTGGTCAGAATCAGCTGTGAAGGGCTGCTTGAATGCAGAGGGGAGATGATGTTGTGGTGTCTCTTTGGCCTGGTCAGAATGAATCAGCTGTGAAGGGCTGCTTGAATGCAGAGGGGAGATGATGTTGTGGTGTCTCTTTGGCCTGGTCAGAATCAGCTGTGAAGGGCTGCTTGAATGCAGAGGGGAGATGATGTTGTGGTGTCTCTTTGGCCTGGTCAGAATCAGCTGTGAAGGGCTGCTTGAATGCAGAGGGGAGATGATGTTGTGGTGTCTCTTTGGCCTGGTCAGAATCAGCTGTGAAGGGCTGCTTGAATGCAGAGGGGAGATGATGTTGTGGTGTCTCTTTGGCCTGGTCAGAATCAGCTGTGAAGGGCTGCTTGAATGCAGAGGGGAGATGATGTTGTGGTGTCTCTTTGGCCTGGTCAGAATCAGCTGTGAAGGGCTGCTTGAATGCAGAGGGGAGATGATGTTGTGGTGTCTCTTTGGCCTGGTCAGAATCAGCTGTGAAGGGCTGCTTGAATGCAGAGGGGAGATGATGTTGTGGTGTCTCTTTGGCCTGGTCAGAATCAGCTGTGAAGGGCTGCTTGAATGCAGAGGGGAGATGATGTTGTGGTGTCTCTTTGGCCTGGTCAGAATGTCAGCTGTGAAGGGCTGCTTGAATGCAGAGGGGAGATGATGTTGTGGTGTCTCTTTGGCCTGGTCAGAATCAGCTGTGAAGGGCTGCTTGAATGCAGAGGGGAGATGATGTTGTGGTGTCTCTTTGGCCTGGTCAGAATAATCAGCTGTGAAGGGCTGCTTGAATGCAGAGGGGAGATGATGTTGTGGTGTCTCTTTGGCCTGGTCAGAATGAATCAGCTGTGAAGGGCTGCTTGAATGCAGAGGGGAGATGATGTTGTGGTGTCTCTTTGGCCTGGTCAGAATCAGCTGTGAAGGGCTGCTTGAATGCAGAGGGGAGATGATGTTGTCGTGTCTCTTTGGCCTGGTCAGAATCAGCTGTGAAGGGCTGCTTGAATGCAGAGGGGAGATGATGTTGTGGTGTCTCTTTGGCCTGGTCAGAATGCAGCTGTGAAGGGCTGCTTGAATGCAGAGGGGAGATGATGTTGTGGTGTCTCTTTGGCCTGGTCAGAATCAGCTGTGAAGGGCTGCTTGAATGCAGAGGGGAGATGATGTTGTGGTGTCTCTTTGGCCTGGTCAGAATCAGCTGTGAAGGGCTGCTTGAATGCAGAGGGGAGATGATGTTGTGGTGTCTCTTTGGCCTGGTCAGAATCAGCTGTGAAGGGCTGCTTGAATGCAGAGGGGAGATGATGTTGTGGTGTCTCTTTGGCCTGGTCAGAATGAATCAGCTGTGAAGGGCTGCTTGAATGCAGAGGGGAGATGATGTTGTGGTGTCTCTTTGGCCTGGTCAGAATCAGCTGTGAAGGGCTGCTTGAATGCAGAGGGGAGATGATGTTGTGGTGTCTCTTTGGCCTGGTCAGAATCAGCTGTGAAGGGCTGCTTGAATGCAGAGGGGAGATGATGTTGTGGTGTCTCTCTGTGTTTCCATCTTGCCCCAGTATACTGGGGTGATGTCAGTGTAAATGTGTCAGCGTATTTGAGGTGTTGGCGGGGGCCTATTCTCGTTGAGCGCGGCGACAAACTGTTCATGTTTTACCCACTACTCTCTGTCCATCGCCATTGTAATCTATTGGGAAGCCAAAATGTTCCCAACTGGAGATTTAAACGATGATGGGGGATCCTCCTGGTTTATCGACCCCACCACTCGCCATGGTACAGAACTAGTTATAGAGAATCCTCCTGGTTTATCGACCCCACCACTCACCATGGTACAGAACTAGTTATAGAGAATCCTCCTGGTTTATCGACCCCACCCACCACTCACCATGGTACAGAACTAGTTATAGAGAATCCTCCTGGTTTATCGACCCCACCACTCACCATGGTACAGAACTAGTTCCCGGCTGCATTTCACAAAAGGACAGTTTGACATTTACATTTTAGCAGACGCTCTTATCCAGAGCGACTTACAGGAGCAATTAGGGTTGAGTGCCTTGCTCAAGGGCACATCGACAGATTTTTCACCTAGTCGGCTCGGGGATTAGAACCAGCGACCTTTCGGTTACTGGCACAACGCTCTTAACCACTAAGCTACCTGCCGCCCCTGAAATGTTTGAAATGTGCCAATTAAGATTTCCATTTTTATTACAACGTGCCCAGAGGCTGTAGTCCAGCCTTTGTCCAACTGTTTTTGTTCCAGGAACCAGCGAGGCACGGACTTCTTCCTCTGGGACCACTTTTGGTCAAAAATCATTGACAACAGCTTTTTCTTTATAAAAAACACACATTTTATTTCATTTATTTTTTACTTTACACTAAATTAATGAATTATGTATTTACTAGGCTGCCATCGTGGTTTATCTGTCTGTTGTAATCATGGGCAGTGTAACCCTAACCCTAACCCTAACCAGTCTGTCTGTCTGTCTCTGTCTGTCTGTCTCTGTCTGTCTGTTGTAATCATGGGCAGTGTAACCCTAACCCTAACCCCTAACCCTAACCCCTAACCCTAACCCCTAACCCTAACCCTAACCCCTAACCCTAACCCTAACCCTAACCCCTAACCCTAACCCTAACCCGTCTGTCTGTCTGTCTCTGTCTGTCTGTTGTAATCATGGGCAGTGTAACCCTAACCCTAACCCCTAACCCGTCTGTCTGTCTGTCTGTCTGTCTGTCTCTGTCTGTCTGTCTGTCTGTCTCTGTCTGTCTGTTGTAATCATGGGCAGTGTCTCTGTGATTTCTTCATGGGCCGTTATTACACAATCACATTAACTGTGCTGTCAATAAAAACAATGTAACAACAACTGAATCATTATAAACGAAGAGCAATCTTTCATTCTTTCCATATATACTGTACATTGTTTAATAAATAGAACAGTAGAAGATGTTTGACTCCCAGACGGCTGTGCCCGTCTCTTGGACACTGACAGGTCAAACCTCAGAGGGAAGGAGGAGAGGGACTCTCAAGATGTTTTCAACAGCCAGTCTGCTGCAACAATTAGATTTAGTTGCAGCAAGAGAGGAGCAGCTGGTGTCACATAAGAAGGTAGAATGAAAGGGGATTCCAGTCTCCACTGCCATCTCGCTGAGTTGGGGGGATTCCAGTCTCCACTGCCATCTCGCTGAGTTGGGGGGATTCCAGTCTCCACTGCCATCTCGCTGAGTTGGGGGGATTCCAGTCTCCACTGCCATCTCGCTGAGTTGGGGGGATTCCAGTCTCCACTGCCATCTCGCTGAGTTGGGGGGATTCCAGTCTCCACTGCCATCTCGCTGAGTTGGGGGATTCCAGTCTCCACTGCCATCTCGCTGAGTTGGGGGGATTCCAGTCTCCACTGCCATCTCGCTGAGTTGGGGGATTCCAGTCTTCACTGCCATCTCGCTGAGTTGGGGGGATTCCAGTCTCCACTGCCATCTCGCTGAGTTGGGGGGATTCCAGTCTCCACTGCCATCTCGCTGAGTTGGGGGGATTCCAGTCTTCACTGCCATCTCGCTAAGTTGGGGGGATTCCAGTCTTCACTGCCATCTCGCTGAGTTGGGGGGATTCCAGTCTCCACTGCCATCTCGCTGAGTTGGGGGGATTCCAGTCTCCACTGCCATCTCGCTGAGTTGGGGGGATTCCAGTCTCCACTGCCATCTCGCTGAGTTGGGGGGATTCCAGTCTTCACTGCCATCTCGCTGAGTTGGGGGGATTCCAGTCTTCACTGCCATCTCGCTGAGTTGGGGGGATTCCAGTCTTCACTGCCATCTCGCTGAGTTGGGGGGATTCCAGTCTCCACTGCCATCTCGCTGAGTTGGGGGGATTCTCCGCTGCTGAACAGACAGAATGTGGACAGGCTTTGGTCACAGGACAGCAGGCCTTGGTCCCAGGACAGCAGGCCTTGGTCCCAGGACAGCAGGCCTTGGTCCCAGGACAGCAGGTCACAGGACAGCAGGTCACAGGACAGCAGGCCTTGGTCACAGGACAGCAGGCCTTGGTCCCAGGACAGCAGGCCTTGGTCCCAGGACAGCAGGCCTTGGTCCCAGGACAGCAGGTCACAGGACAGCAGGTCACAGGACAGCAGGCCTTGGTCACAGGACAGCAGGCCTTGGTCCCAGGACAGCAGGCCTTGGTCACAGGACAGCAGGTCACAGGACAGCAGGCCTTGGTCCCAGGACAGCAGGCCTTGGTCCCAGGACAGCAGGCCTTGGTCCCAGGACAGCAGGTCTTGGTCCCAGGACAGCAGGCCTTGGTCCCAGGACAGCAGGTCCCAGGACAGCAGGCCTTGGTCCCAGGACAGCAGGCCTTGGTCCCAGGACAGCAGGCCTTGGTCCCAGGACAGCAGGCATTGGTCCCAGGACAGCAGGCCTTGGTCCCAGGACAGCAGGTCTTGGTCCCAGGACAGCAGGCCTTGGTCCCAGGACAGCAGGTCACAGGACAGCAGGTCACAGGACAGCAGGCCTTGGTCAGGTCACAGGACAGCTCCAATGTAAAATGTTATCCTCAAGAACCGGTGACAAGCTGTGTGAGTCTTCAGTGCTGGTGAATGGATAACCCATCCACTGCCATCCCAGGTGTGGATCAGATTGTGAGGGGAAGCAGAGTTTGGCTCAGATGTGACCCAATCAATTTACGCATGTGATCCATGTCTACATCACCCTCGTGATCCATGACTACATCACCCTCATGTGATCCATGACCACATCACCCTCATGTGATCCATGACCACATCACCCTCATGTGATCCATGTCTACATCACCCTCATGTGATCCATGACCACATCACCCTCATGTGATCCATGACTACATCACCCTCGTGTGATCCATGACTACATCACCCTCATGTGATCCATGACCACATCACCCTCATGTGATCATGACTACTTCACCCTCGTGATCCATGACCATCATCACCCTCGTGATCCATGTCTACATCACCCTCATGTGATCCATGACTACATCACCCTCATGTGATCCATGACCTCATGTGATCCATGACCACATCACCCTCATGTGATCCATGACCACATCACCCTCATGTGATCCATGACCACATCACCCTCATGTGATCCATGACCTCATGTGATCCATGACCACATCACCCTCATGTGATCATGACTACTTCACCCTCGTGATCCATGACCATCATCACCCTCGTGATCCATGTCTACATCACCCTCATGTGATCCATGACTACATCACCCTCATGTGATCCATGACCTCATGTGATCCATGACCACATCACCCTCATGTGATCCATGACCACATCACCCTCATGTGATCCATGTCTACATCACCCTCATGTGATCCATGACCTCATGTGATCCATGACCACATCACCCTCATGTGATCCATGACCTCATGTGATCCATGACCACATCACCCTCATGTGATCCATGACCACATCACCCTCATGTGATCCATGTCTACATCACCCTCATGTGATCCATGACCTCATGTGATCCATGACCACATCACCCTCATGTGATCCATGACCACATCACCCTCATGTGATCCATGTCTACATCACCCTCATGTGATCCATGTCTACATCACCCTCATGTGATCCATGTATATACAACCCTCATGTGATCCATGACTACTCCCCCTCATGTGATCCATGTCTACATCACCCTCATGTGATCCATGTCTACATCACCCTCATGTGATCCATGTATATATAACCCTCATGTGATCCATGACTACTCCCCCTCATGTGATCCATGTATATATAACCCTCATGTGATCCATGACTACTCCCCCTCATGTGATCCATGTATATATAACCCTCATGTGATCCATGACCACATCACCCTCGTGATCCATGACCACATCACCCACTCAGCCAGAGTTGATAATAGGGAGAACATAGAAAAGGTCTCTAACCACTCGTTCTCCAGACGCCAAGCTTTTTCTTGAAAGTGGCAATTTTATAGTTTGCTTGGAAAGTGTAACATGCGCGTGCGTCCCTGTACAGGTCCCGATACAACGGTCCCGTCGTCATCCATGTCCCGTTTTGTACTCGTTCAGAACACAGAATATTTCACCTGCAGATGTATTCTGAGGCAACTTGATGCAACAAATACATTCTTCTTATACAGTGGGGAGAACAAGTATTTGATACACTGCCAATTTTGCAGGTTTTCCTACTTACAAAGCATGTAGAGGTCTGTAATTTTTATCATAGGTACACTTCAACTGTGAGAGACAGAATCTAAAACAAAAATCCAGAAAATCACATTGTATGATTTTTAAGTAATTAATTTGCATTTTATTGCATGACATAAGTATTTGATACATCAGAAAAGCAGAACTTAATATTTGGTACAGAAACCGTTGTTTGCAATTACAGAGATCATACGTTTCCTGTAGGTCTTGACCAGGTTTGCACACACTGCAGCAGGAATTTTGGCCCACTCCTCCATACAGACCTTCTCCAGATCCTTCAGGTTTCGGGGCTGTCGCTGGGCAATACGGACTTTCAGCTCCCTCCAAATATTTTCTATTGGGTTCAGGTCTGGAGACTGGCTAGGCCACTCCAGGACCTTGAGATGCTTCTTACGGAGCCACTCCTTAGTTGCCCTGGCTGTGTGTTTCGGGTCGTTGTCATGCTGGAAGATCCAGCCACGACCCATCTTCAATGCTCTTACTGAGGGAAGGAGGTTGTTGGCCAAGATCTCGCGATACATGGCCCCATCCATCCTCCCCTCAATACGGTGCAGTGGTCCTGTCCCCTTTGCAGAAAAGCATCCCCAAAGAATGATGTTTCCACCTCCATGCTTCACGGTTGGGATGGTGTTCTTGGGGTTGTACTCATCCTTCTTCTTCCTCCAAACACGGCGAGTGGAGTTTAGACCAAAAAGCTATATTTTTGTCTCATCAGACCACATGACCTTCTCCCATTCCTCCTCTGGATCATCCAGATGGTCATTGGCAAACTTCAGACGGGCCTGGACATGCGCTGGCTTGAGCAGGGGGACCTTGCGTGCGCTGCAGGATTTTAATCCATGACGGCGTAGTGTGTTACTAATGGTTTTCTTTGAGACTGTGGTCCCAGCTCTCTTCAGGTCATTGACCAGGTCCTGCCGTGTAGTTCTGGGCTGATCCCTCACCTTCCTCATGATCATTGATGCCCCACGAGGTGAGATCTTGCATGGAGCCCCAGACCGAGGGTGATTGACCGTCATCTTGAACTTCTTCTATTTTCTAATAATTGCGCCAACAGTTGTTGCCTTCTCACCAAGCTGCTTACCTATTGTCCTGTAGCCCATCCCAGCCTTATGCAGGTCTACAACTTTATCCCTGATGTCCTTACACAGCTCTCTGGTCTTGGCCATTGTGGAGAGGTTGGAGTCTGTTTGATGTTGTGTGTGGACAGGTGTCTTTTATACAGGTAACGAGTTCAAACAGGTGCAGTTAATACAGGTAATGAGTGGAGAACAGGAGGGCTTCTTAAAGAAAAACTAACAGGTCTGTGAGAGCCGGAATCATACAATGTGATTTTCTGGATTTTTGTTTTAGATTCCGTCTCTCACAGTTGAAGTGTACCTATGATAAAAATTACAGACCTCTACATGCTTTGTAAGTAGGAAAACCTGCAAAATCGGCAGTGTATCAAATACTTGTTCTCCCCACTGTATGTAGCGAATATATAAAAGAAGCAGGGCATTTGAAATGTCAATCATCTCATTTAATTGGATTGCAAATCAATTTGATGCGCCGGCTCTGTCTAAAACCAGTGATTCAATATCATCTGCCATATCCTGTATTCTATGCGTGACGGTGTCATTGGAAAGTGGGATTTCACTGATCTTTGTAGCAGCAATTCTCGGCAACCATCCACGACTGAGGGAATAACCAGTTTTTCCAACTATAGTGAAAGGAGCTTGACACTTGTAAATGTTATGAGAGAGTAAGTATGAAGCCTTCTGTAAACTCTCGTTGTCTGGGTAACTATTGTGCAGCATTTTGGTTTGGGTGGTCAACTCATCTCTTTTTGAAAAGAAAATGGTCTGGTTTATCCTGGAGCTGTGGACGCTTTGTTTCTAAATGTCTGCACATTTTATATGGCTTCATAGCGTTGTTGCTGAGGCAAGTCTGACATATCACACAGACCGGTTTTGGTGGGCAGCTGTCATTTGAATCAAATCCAGGGGGAGAGAGAGGCTGTGTCTGCCTGACACTTACATGTGACTTCTGCTATCAGAATACAAAGATCGCATTGAAAAGAAAAGTCTAGGCACTTTGTGGTCTGATTGTGTTCAGATCTGGGTGACCACTTCTGGAGGTGGTCAGGGATGCATCATGTGCGGATTCTCCTCAGTCTGGACACAATAAGGGACCGAAAGCGCATGCAGTGGGTGACGTCATCAGCACTTCGCCCACAAGTCTCCAGAAAACGCGTGTTTTGGGAGGGAGATGTACCTTTTTACATTAAACGTTGCAGGAAATACATTCCTAGCATGTGAGGAACGTGTTTGCAGTCACTTTAGCTTTGCTAGCTAGCTTGCTGGCTAGCTGGCTGCCTAGCTACAGAAGTTAGCTGGCTGCCTAGCTACAGTAGTTAGCTGGCTAGTTAGTTACAGTAGTTAGCTGGCTAGTTAGCTACAGTAGTTAGCTGGCTAGTTAGCTACAGAAGTTAGCTGGCTAGTTAGCTACAGTAGTTGGCTGGCTAGTTAGCTACAGTAGTTGGCTGGCTAGTTAGCTACAGTAGTTGGCTGGCTAGTTAGCTACAGTAGTTGGCTGGCTAGTTAGCTACAGAAGTTGGCTGGCTAGTTAGCTACAGTAGTTAGTTGGCTAGTTAGCTACAGAAGTTAGTTGGCTAGTTAGCTACAGAAGTTAGTTGGCTAGTTAGCTACAGAAGTTAGTTGGCTAGTTAGCTACAGTAGTTGGCTGGCTAGTTAGCTACAGAAGTTGGCTGGCTAGTTAGCTACAGAAGTTAGTTGGCTAGTTAGCTACAGAAGTTAGTTGGCTAGTTAGCTACAGAAGTTAGTTGGCTAGTTAGCTACAGTAGTTGGCTGGCTAGTTAGCTACAGTAGTTGGCTGGCTAGTTAGCTACAGAAGTTAGCTGGCTAGTTAGCTACAGAAGTTAGCTGGCTAGTTAGCTACAGAAGTTAGTTGGCTAGTTAGCTACAGTAGTTGGCTGGCTAGTTAGCTACAGTAGTTGGCTGGCTAGTTAGCTACAGAAGTTAGCTGGCTAGTTAGCTACAGAAGTTAGCTGGCTAGTTAACTACAGAAGTTAGTTGGCTAGTTAGCTACAGTAGTTAGCTGGCTAGTTAGCTACAGAAGTTAGCTGGCTAGTTAGCTACAGTAGTTAGCTGGCTAGTTAGCTACAGTAGTTAGCTGGCTAGTTAGCTACAGTAGTTAGCTGGCTAGTTAGCTACAGTAGTTAGCTGGCTAGTTAGCTACAGTAGTTAGCTGGCTAGTTAGCTACAGTAGTTGGCTGGCTAGTTAGCTACAGTAGTTGGCTGGCTAGTTAGCTACAGTAGTTGGCTGGCTAGTTAGCTACAGAAGTTGGCTGGCTAGTTAGCTACAGAAGTTAGTTGGCTAGTTAGCTACAGAAGTTAGCTGGCTAGTTAGCTACAGAAGTTAGTTGGCTAGTTAGCTACAGAAGTTAGTTGGCTAGTTAGCTACAGTAGTTGGCTGGCTAGTTAGCTACAGTAGTTGGCTGGCTAGTTAGCTACAGAAGTTAGCTGGCTAGTTAGCTACAGAAGTTAGTTGGCTAGTTAGCTACAGTAGTTGGCTGGCTAGTTAGCGACAGTAGTTGGCTGGCTAGTTAGCTACAGAAGTTAGCTGGCTAGTTAGCTACAGAAGTTAGCTGGCTAGTTAGCTACAGAAGTTAGTTGGCTAGTTAGCTACAGTAGTTAGCTGGCTAGTTAGCTACATAAGTTAGCTGGCTAGTTAGCTACAGTAGTTAGCTGGCTAGTTAGCTACAGTAGTTAGCTGGCTACTTAGCTACAGTAGTTAGCTGGCTAGTTAGCTACAGTAGTTAGCTGGCTAGTTAGCTACAGTAGTTAGCTGGCTAGTTAGCTACAGTAGTTAGCTGGCTAGTTAGCTACAGTAGTTGGCTACTGCCATCAAGTTGTTGTTGTGTTATTATCAAATCAAATCAAATGTTATTTGCCACGTGTGCCGAGTACAACAGGTGTAGACCTTACAGTGAAATGCTTACTGACAGCCCTTAACCAACAGGTGTAGACCTTACAGTGAAATGCTTACTGACAGCCCTTAACCAACAGGTGTAGACCTTACAGTGAAATGCTTACTGACAGCCCTTAACCAACAGGTGTAGACCTTACAGTGAAATGCTTACTGACAGCCCTTAACCAACAGGTGTAGACCTTACAGTGAAATGCTTACTGACAGCCTTTAACCAACAGGTGTAGACCTTACAGTGAAATGCTTACTGACAGCCTTTAACCAACAGGTGTAGACCTTACAGTGAAATGCTTACTGACAAGCCCTTAACCAACAATGCAGTTTTAAGAAAAAAAGTGAGAAGTATATATATTTTTTTACAAATAATTAAAGAGCAGCAGTAAAATAAAATAACAGTAGGGAGGCTATATATACAGGGGGGTACCGGTACAGAGTCAATGTATGGGGGCACCGGTTAGTCAAGGTAATTGAGGTAATATGTACATGTGGGTAGAGTTAAAGTGACTATGCATAGATAATAAATAGAGTAGCGGGGGGGTACGACAATGTAAATAGTCCGGGTAGCCATGATTAGCTGTTCAGGAGTCTTATGGCTCGGGGGTAGAAGCTGTTGAGAAGCCTTTTGGACCTAGACTTGGCGCTCCGGTACCGCTTGCCGTGCAGTAGCAGAGAGAACAGTCTATGACTAGGGTGGCTGGAGTCTGACAATTTTGAGGGCCTTCCTCTGACACCGCCTGGTATAGAGGTCCTGGATGGCGGGAAGCTTGGCCCCAGTGATGTACTGTGCCGTACGCACTACCCTCTGTAGTGCCTTGTGGTCGGAGGCCGAGCAGTTGCCATACCAGGCGGTGATGCAACCAGTCAGGATGCTCTCGATGGTCAATCAATCAATTTTATTTTATATAGCCCTTCTTACATCAGCTAATATCTCGAAGTGCTGTACAGAAACCCAGCCTAAAACCCCAAACAGCTAGTAATGCAGGTGTAGAAGCACGGTGGCTAGGAAAAACTCCCTAGAAAGGCGAAAGCCTAGGGAAGAAACCTAGAGAGGAACCAGGCTATGAGGGGTGGCCAGTCCTCTTCTGGCTGTGCCGGGTGGAGATTATAACAGAACCATGCCAAGATGTTCAAAAATGTTCATAAGTGACAAGCATGGTCAAATAATAATCAGGAATAAATCTCAGTTGGCTTTTCATAGCCGATCATTAAGAGTTGAAAACAGCAGGTCTGGGACAGGTAGGGGTTCCATAACCGCAGGCAGAACAGTTGAAACTGGAATAGCAGCAAGGCCAGGCGGACTGGGGACAGCAAGGAGTCACCACGGCCGGTAGTCCCGACGTATGGTCCTAGGGCTCAGGTCTCTCAGTTGGCTTTTCATAGCCGATCATTAAAGAGTTGAAAACAGCAGGTCTGGGACAGGTAGGGGTTTCGTAGCCGCAGGCAGAACAGTTGAAACTGGAATAGCAGCAAGGCCAGGCGGACTGGGGACAGCAAGGTGTCATCATGCCCGGTAGTCCTGACGTATGGTCCTAGGGCTCAGGTTCTCAGAGAGAAAGAGAGAACGAGAGAATTAGAGAGAGCATACTTAAATTCACACAGGACACTGGATAAGACAGGAGAAGTACTCCAGGTATAACCAACTAACCCCCAGCCCCCGACACATAAACTACTGCAGCATAAATACTGGAGGCTGAGACAGGAGCGGTCCGAGACACTGTGGCCCCATCCGAAGAAACCCCGGACAGGGCCAAACAGGAAGGATATAACCCCACCCACTCCGCCAAAGCACAGCCCCCGCACCACTAGAGGGATATCCCCAACCACCAACTTACAATCCTGAGACAAGGCCGAGTATAGCCCACAGAGGTCTCCACCACAGCACAAACCAAGGGGGCGCCAACCCAGACAGGAAGATCACGTCAGTAACTCAACCCACTCAAGTGACGCACCCCTCCCAGGGACGGCATGAAAGAGCACCAGCAAGCCAGTGACTCAGCCCCTGCAACAGGGTTAGAGGCAGAGAACCCCAGTGGAGAGGGGAACCGGCCCGGCAGAGACAGCAAGGGCTGTTCGCTGCTCCAGCCTTCCGTTCACCTTCACACTCCTGGGCCAGACTACACTCAATCATATGACCTACTGAAGAGATAAGTCTTCAGTAAAGACTTAAAGGTTGAGACCGAGTCTGCGTCTCTCACATGGGTAGGCAGACTGTTCCATAAAAATGGAGATCTATAGGAGAAAGCCCTGCCTCCCGCTGTTTGCTTAGAAATTCTAGGGACAATTAGGAGGCCTGCGTCTTGTGACCGTAGCGTACGTATTGGTATGTACGGCAGGACCAACTCGAAAGATAGGTAGGAGCAAGCCCATGTAATGCTTTATAGGTTAACAGTAAAACCTTGAAATCAGCCCTTGCCTTAACAGGAAGCCAGTGTAGGGAAGCTAGCACTGGAGTAATATGATCAAATTTCTTGGTTCTAGTCAGGATTCTAGCAGCCGTATTTAGCACTAACTGAAGTTTATTTAGTGCTTTATCCGGTAGCCGGAAAATAGAGCATTGCAGTAGTCTAACCTAGAAGTAACAAATGCATGGATTAATTTTTCTGCATCATTTTTGGACAGAAAATTTCTGATTTTTGCAATGTTACGTAGATGGAAAAAAGCTGTCCTTGAAACAGTCTTGATATGTTCATCAAAAGAGAGATCAGGGTCAAGAGTAACACCGAGGTCCTTCACAGTTTTATTTGAGACGACTTTACAACCATCTAGATGAATTGTCAGATTTAACAGAAGATCTCTTTGTTTCTTGGGACCTAGAACAAGCATCTCTGTTTTGTCCGAGTTTAAAAGTAAAAAGTTTTCAGCCATCCACTTCCTTATGTCTGAAACACAGGCTTCTAGCGAGGGCAATTTTGGGGCTTCACCATGTTTCATTGAAATGTACAGCTGTGTGTCATCCGCATAGCAGTGAAAGTTAACATTATGTTTTCGAATAACATCCCCAAGAGGTAAAATATATAGTGAAAACAATAGTGGTCCTAAAACGGAACCTTGAGGAACACCCGAAATGTACAGTTGATTTGTCGGAGGACAGACCATTCACAGAGACAAACTGATATCTTTCCGACAGGTAGGATCTAAACCAGGCCAGAACTTGTCCGTGTAGACCAATTTGGGTTTCCAGTCTCTCCAAAAGAATGTGGTGATCGATGGTGTCAAAGGCAGCACTAAGGTCTAGTAGCACGAGGACAGATGCAGAGCCTCGGTCTGACGCCATTAAAAGGTCATTTACCACCTTCACAAGTGCAGTCTCAGTGCTATGATGGGGTCTAAAACCAGACTGAAGCATTTCGTATACATTGTTTGTCTTCAGAAAGGCAGTGAGTTGCTGCGCAACAGCTTTTTCTAAAATTTTTGAGAGGAATGGAAGATTCGATATAGGCCGATAGTTTTTTATATTTTCCGGGTCAAGGTTTGGCTTTTTCAAGAGAGGCTTTATCACTGCCACTTTTAGTGAGTTTGGTACACATCCGGTGGATAGAGAGCTGTTTATTATGTTCAACATAGGAGGGCCAAGCACAGGAAGCAGCTCCTTCAGCAGTTTAGTAGGAATAGGATCCAGTATGCAGCTTGAAGGTTTAGAGGCCATGATTATTTTCATCATTGTGTCAAGAGATATAGTACTAAAACACTTAAGTGTCTCTCCCGATCCCAGGCCCTCGCAGAGCTGTGCAGATCCAGGACAGCTAAGCCCTGGAGGAATACGCAGATTCAAAGAGGAGTCCGTAATTTGCTTTCTAATGGTCATGATCTTTTCCTCAAAGAAGTTCATGAATTTATCACTGCTGAAGTGAAAGCCATCCTCTCTTGGGGAATGCTGCTTTTAGTTAGCTTTGCAACAGTATCAAAAAGAAATTTTGGATTGTTCTTATTTTCCTCAATTAAGTTGGAAAAGTAGGATGATCGAGCAGCAGTGAGGGCTCTTCGGTACTGCACGGTACTGTCTTTCCAAGCTAGTCGGAAGACTTCCAGTTTGGTGTGGCGCCATTTCCGTTCCAATTTCCTGGAAGCTTGCTTCAAAGCTCGGGTATTTTCTGTATACCAGGGAGCTAGTTTCTTATGACAAATGTTTTTCGTTTTTAGGGGTGCAACTGCATCTAGGGTATTGCGCAAGGTTAAATTGAGTTCCTCAGTTAAGTGGTTAACTGATTTTTGTCCTCTGACGTCCTTGGGTAGGCAGAAGGAGTCTGGAAGGGCATCAATGAATTTTTGTGTTGTTTGAGAATTTATAGCACGACTTTTGATGCTCCTTGGTTGGGGTCTGAGCAGATTATTTGTTGCGATTGCAAATGTAATAAAATGGTGGTCCGATAGTCCAGGATTTTGTGGAAAAACATTAAGATCTACAACATTTATTCCATGGGACAAAACTAGGTCCAGAGTATGACTGTGGCAGTGAGTAGGTCCAGAGACATGTTGGACAAAACCCACTGAGTCGATAATGGCTCCGAAAGACTTTTGGAGTGGGTCTGTGGACTTCTCCATGTGAATATTAAAATCACCAAAAATTAGAATATGATCTGCTATGACTACAAGGTCTGATAGGAATTCAGGAAACTCAGAGAGGAACGCTGTATATGGCCCAGGAGGCCTGTAAACAGTAGCTATAAAAAGTGATTGAGTAGGCTGCATAGATTTCATGACTAGAAGCTCAAAAGATGAAAACGCCATTTTTTTTTTTGTAAATTGAAATTTGCTATCGTAAATGTTAGCAACACCTCCGCCTTTACGGGATGCACGGGGAATATGGTCACTAGTGTAACCAGGAGGTGAGGCCTCATTTAACACAGCAAATTCATCAGGCTTAAGCCATGTTTCAGTCAGGCCAATCACATCAAGATTATGATCAGTGATTAGTTCATTGACTATGACTGCCTTTGAAGTGAGGGATCTAACATTAAGTAACCCTATTTTGAGATGTGAGGTATCACGATCTCTTTCAATAATGGCAGGAATGGAGGAGGTCTTTATCCTAATAAGATTGCTAGGGTGAACACCGCCATGTTTAGTTTTGCCCAACCTAGGTCGAGGCACAGACACAGTCTCAATGGGTATGGCTGAGCTGACTACACTGACTGTGCTATTGGCAGACTCCACTAAGCTGGCAGGTTGGCTAACAGCCTGCTGCCTGGCCTGCACCCTATTTCACTGTGGGGCTAGAGGAGTTAGAGCCCTATCTATGTTGGTAGATAAGAGGAGAGCACCCCTCCAGCTAGGATGGAGTCCGTCACTCCTCAGCAGGTCAGGCTTGGTCCTGTTTGTGGGTGAGTCCCAGAAAGAGGGGCCAATTATCCACAAATGTTATCTTTTGGGAGGGGCAGAAAACAGTTTTCAACCAGCGATTAAGTGCTGAGACTCTGCTGTAGAGCTCGTCACTTCCCCTAACTGGGAGGGGGCCAGAGACAATTACTCGATGCCGACACATCTTTCTAGCTGATTTACAAGCTGAAGCTATGTTGCACTTGGTGACCTCTGACTGTTTCATCCTAACATCGTTGGTGCCGACGTGGATAACAATATCTCTATACTCTCTACACTCGCCAGTTTTAGCTTTAGCCAGCACCATCTTTAGATTAGCCTTAACGTCGGTAGCCCTGCCCCCTGGTAAACAGTGTATGATGGTGCAGCAGTATAACTTTTTGAGGATCTGAGGACCCATGCCAAATCTTTTCAGTCTCCTGAGGGGGAATAGGCTTTGTCGTGCCCTCTTCACGACTGTCTTGGTGTGTTTGGACCATGATAGTTTGTTGGTGATGTGGACACCAAGGAACTTGAAGCTCTCAACCTGTTCCACTACAGCCCCGTCGATGAGAATGGGGGCGTGCTCAGTCCTCTTTTTTTTTTCTTGTAGTCCACAATCATCTCCTTTGTCTTGATCACGTTGAGGGAGAGGTTGTTATCCTGGCACCACACGGCCAGGTCTCTGACCTCCTCCCTATAGGCTGTCTCATCGTTGTTGGTGATCAGGTCTACCGCTGTTGTGTCGTGCCTGGCCATGCAGTCATGGGTGAACAGGGAGTACAGGAGGGGACTGAGCATGCACCCCTGAGGGGGCCCCCATGTTGAGGATCAGCATGGCAGATGTGTTGTTACATTTACATTTTAGTCATTTAGCAGACACTCTTATCCAGAGCGACTTACAGTTAGTGCATACATTATTTATTTTTTCATACCCCCTGTGGGAATCGAACCCACAACCCTGGCGTTGCAAACGCCATGCTCTATTAACTGAGCTACATCCCTGCTGGCCATTCCCTCCCCTACCCTGGACGACGCTGGGCCAATTGCGCGCCGCCCCATGGGTCTCCCGGTCGCGGCCGGCTACAACAGAGCCTGGATTCGAACCAGGATCTCTAGTGGCACAGCTAGCACTGACATGCAGTGCCTTAGACCACTGCACCACTCTACCTACCCTTACCACCTGGGGACGGCCCGTCAGGAAGTCCAGGATCCAGTTGCAGAGGGAGGTGTTTAGTCCCAGGGTCCTTAGCTTAGTGATGAGCTTTGAGGGCACTATGGTGTTGAATGCTGAGCTGTAGTCAATGAATAGCATTCTCACATAGGTGATCCTCTTGTCCAGGTGGGAAATGCAGTGTGGAGTGCAATAGAGATTGCATCATCTGTGGATCTGTTGGGGCAGTATGCAAATTGGAGTGGGTCTAGGTTTTCTGGGATAATGGTGTTGATGTGAGCCATGACCAGCCGTTCAAAGCACTTCATGACTACAGACGTCAGTGCTACGGGTCGGTAGTAATTTAGGCAGGTTATCTTAGTGTTCTTGGGCACAGGGACTATGGTGGTCTGCTTGAAACATGTTGGTATTACAGACTCAGTTAGGGACATGTTGAAAATGTCAGTGAAGACACTTGCCAGTTGGTCAGCGCATGCTCGGAGTACACGTCCTGGTAATCCGTCTGGCCCTGCGGCCTTGTGAATGTTGACCTGCTTAAAAGTCTTACTCACATCGGCTACGGAGAGCGTGATCACATAGTCGTCCGGAACAGCTGGTGCTCTCATGCATGCTTCAGTGTTGCTTGCCTCGGAGCGAGCATAGAAGTAATTTAGCTCGTCTGGAAGTCTTGTGTCACTGGGCAGCTCGCGGCTGTGCTTCCCCTTGTAGCCTGTAATAGTTTTCAAGCCCTGCCACATCCGACGAGCGTCAGAGCCGGTGTAGTACGATTCAATCTTAGTCATGTTTTGACTCTTTGCCTGTTTGATGGTTTGTTGGAGGGCATAACGGGATTTCTTATAAGCGTCCGGGTTAGATTCCCGCTCCTTGAAAGCGGCAGCTCTACCCTTTAGCTCAGTGCGGATGTTGCCTGTAATCCATGGCTTCTGGTTGGGGAATGTACGTGTTACGTAGCGTATATCCCGCCAGCTGTATGTTATCCATGTCGTCGTTCAGCCACGACTCGGTGAAACATAAGATATTACAGTTTTTAATGTCCCGTTGGTAGGATATTCGTGATCTTAGGTCGTCCATTTTGTTTTCCAATGATTTTACATTGGCTAACAGGATTGATGGAAGAGGCAGATTACTCGCTCACCGTCGGATCCTTACAAGGCACCCCGACCTACATACACGATATCTCCGTCTCTTTCTCATGCGAATGACGGGGATTTGGGCCTTGTCTGGTGTCTGTAGAATATCTTTCGCGTCTGACTCGTTGAAGAAAAAATCTTCATCCAATACAAGGTGAGTAATCGCTGTCAAGATATCCAGAAGCTCTTTTTGGTCATAAGAGACAGTGGCAGAAACATTATGTACAGAATAAATTACAAATAACGCCCAAAAACACACACATCACAATTGGTTTTGAGGGCCGTAAAACGGCAGCCATCTCCTCCAGCGCCATTTTTATGATCAGATTTAGCCTCAAACCGTCTGCAGAATGTAAAGGGAGTCGGAACACACTGTGGACACGGTCTTCCGTCTGCAGAATGTAAAGGGAGTCGGAACACACTGTGGACACGGTCTTCCGTCTGCAGAATGTAAAGGGAGTCGGAACACACGGTGGACACGGTCTTCCGTCTGCAGAATGTAAAGGGAGTCGGAACACACTGTGGACACGGTCTTCCGTCTGCAGAATGTAAAGGGGAGTCGGAACACACGGTGGACACGGTCTTCCGTCTGCAGAATGTAAAGGGAGTCGGAACACACGGTGGACACGGTCTTCCGTCTGCAGAATGTAAAGGGAGTCGGAACACACTGTGGACACGGTCTTCCGTCTGCAAAATGTAAAGGGAGTCGGAACACACGGTGGACACGGTCTTCCGTCTGCAGAATGTAAAGGGAGTCGGAACACACGGTGGACACGGTCTTCCGTCTGCAGAATGTAAAGGGAGTCGGAACACACTGTGGACACGGTCTTCCGTCTGCAGAATGTAAAGGGAGTCGGAACACACGGTGGACACGGTCTTCCGTCTGCAGAATGTAAAGGGAGTCGGAACACACGGTGGACACGGTCTTCCGTCTGCAGAATGTAAAGGGAGTCGGAACACACTGTGGACACGGTCTTCCGTCTGCAGAATGTAAAAGGAGTCGGAACACACTGTGGACACGGTCTTCCGTCTGCAGAATGTAAAGGGAGTCGGAACACACTGTGGACACGGTCTTCCGTCTGCAGAATGTAAAGGGAGTCGGAACACACTGTGGACACGGTCTTCCGTCTGCAGAATGTAAAGGGAGTCGGAACACACTGTGGACACGGTCTTCCGTCTGCAGAATGTAAAGGGAGTCGGAACACACTGTGGACACGGTCTTCCGTCTGCAGAATGTAAAGGGAGTCGGAACACACGGTGGACACGGTCTTCCGTCTGCAGAATGTAAAGGGAGTCGGAACACACTGTGGACACGGTCTTCCGTCTGCAGAATGTAAAGGGAGTCGGAACACACTGTGGACACGGTCTTCCGTCTGCAGAATGTAAAGGGAGTCGGAACACACGGTGGACACGGTCTTCCGTCTGCAGAATGTAAAGGGAGTCGGAACACACTGTGGACACGGTCTTCCGTCTGCAGAATGTAAAGGGAGTCGGAACACACTGTGGACACGGTCTTCCGTCTGCAGAATGTAAAGGGAGTCGGAACACACTGTGGACACGGTCTTCCGTCTGCAGAATGTAAAGGGAGTCGGAACACACTGTGGACACGGTCTTCCGTCTGCAGAATGTAAAGGGAGTCGGAACACACGGTGGACACGGTCTTCCGTCTGCAGAATGTAAAGGAGTCGGAACACACTGTGGACACGGTCTTCCGTCTGCAGAATGTAAAGGGAGTCGGAACACACTGTGGACACGGTCTTCCGTCTGCAGAATGTAAAGGGAGTCGGAACACACTGTGGACACGGTCTTCCGTCTGCAGAATGTAAAGGGAGTCGGAACACACTGTGGACACGGTCTTCCGTCTGCAGAATGTAAAGGGAGTCGGAACACACTGTGGACACGGTCTTCCGTCTGCAGAATGTAAAGGGAGTCGGAACACACTGTGGACACGGTCTTCCGTCTGCACAATGTAAAGGGAGTCGGAACACACTGTGGACACGGTCTTCCGTCTGCAGAATGTAAAGGGAGTCGGAACACACTGTGGACACGGTCTTCCGTCTGCAGAATGTAAAGGGAGTCGGAACACACTGTGGACACGGTCTTCCGTCTGCAGAATGTAAAGGGAGTCGGAACACACTGTGGACACGGTCTTCCGTCTGCAGAATGTAAAGGGAGTCGGAACACACGGTGGACACGGTCTTCCGTCTGCAGAATGTAAAGGGAGTCGGAACACACTGTGGACACGGTCTTCCGTCTGCAGAATGTAAAGGGAGTCGGAACACACTGTGGACACGGTCTTCCGTCTGCAGAATGTAAAGGGAGTCGGAACACACTGTGGACACGGTCTTCCGTCTGCAGAATGTAAAGGGAGTCGGAACACACTGTGGACACGGTAGACACATTTAAATGTAGGTGGAGATGAATTCCATGATCAGAACTGTCAAGTCTAGACACGGCCAGAGAGAGCGTGGAGGCTGTGCAGCAGGGCTTGTGTGTGTGTGTGTATTTGGTATTGCTATACTTCGTCATGGCAACACAATTTGTTTACTGCAGCATGCATAGTTCAGCGCATTGCGCAAGTAGACCTACGACTAGTATTTATTACAGTCAAATATGTCTTGGACCAACAAAAAAAAAACAAATCATATTCAAGACAAATATTCCGCAAGCATTCCTCCATGGACTGGCGCCAGTCCACAGACCTGGGTTTGAGAAAGACTGCTCTAGTAGATTTAATGAAATAGCCTGACATGTTTTTTCAGCTCAGATTTACTCAAGAGGCAGGCCTACAACGCAGTGTAAATATAAATATATTTGTATGTATTCATTCGGGTTCACAGTGCGGACTGAACCGTGGTCCCCATACCGAACTGTTCCGTACGAATACGTGTACAATTACAGACCTACCAATCAGTGCTTTCAGGTTGTGTTCATTGTCATAGTGACAACTGCCAATAATACTTACATTTACATTTTAGTCATTTAGCAGACGCTCATATCCAGAGCGACTTACAGTTAGTGAGTGCATATATTATTTTATATTTTTCATACTGGCCCCCCGTGGGAATCGAACCCACAACCCTGGCGTTGCAAACGCCATGCTCTACCAACTGAGCTACATACTTCAATGTACATTGAAAAATAATATAGGAACTGGTATTTAAATCCAGCGATTCAACAAAATATGCTGTTTATCCTGCTCATCTTTTACAGCATGTCATAGCTTGCCTCGTTGCTCAAGTGGTTTCCATGTTTCTAATGGTTGGCATGTCCTTTGGATCTTCTTTTTCACTGTCTGTCCTGTGTAACTATGTTATCATGAGCGGCCAAAGTGATCACACCATCTGATGCTGTAGGCCTATTTTACATTCACCTATTCACCTTTCACTAAGCCCTGCCCAGAATTTTGGGCAACCAATGGCAGCGCTCCGTTTCATAGCAATTGTCACTAACGAGTCTGACCAGTGCTGCTAATTTAATGACTTTGACCCTACATTTAGCAACTTTCTCCTTATATTTAGCGACTTTGTCTGGCTCCTTTGGGGAGTTTTGACACAGATGGTTTCTATGGTTTTTATTAGCATATAGCGACTTTTCCCACTCAATTCTGCCGCAAACGACATTGGGAAAAGCTGTCTGTGCAACTGAAGTCACAGCGACGGCAAACACACAGGCAGAGAAGCACAAGTGGTGTGGCGGGAGAGGGGGCCAAAACGCTATGTCAGGGACCACATCTGGACAGCAGCAGGAGGGGGTGTGGCGGGAGAGGGGGCCAAAACGCTATGTCAGGGACCACATCTGGACAGCAGCAGGAGGGGGTGTGGCGGGAGAGGGGGCCAAAACGCTATGTCAGGGGGACCACATCTGGACAGCAGCAGGAGGGGGTGTGTAGGGGAGAGGGGGCCAAAACGCTATGTCAGGGACCACATCTGGACAGCAGCAGGAGGGGGGGGGGGCGGGAGAGGGGGGCCAAAACGCTATGTCAGGGACCACATCTGGACAGCAGCAGGAGGGGGGTGTAGGGGGAGAGGGGGCCAAAACGCTATGTCAGGGGGACCACATCTGGACAGCAGCAGGAGGGGGTGTGTAGGGGAGAGGGGGGCCAAAACGCTATGTCAGGGACCACATCTGGACAGCAGCAGGAGGGGGTGTGTAGGGGAGAGGGGGCCAAAACGCTATGTCAGGGACCACATCTGGACAGCAGCAGGAGGGGGTGTGTAGGGGAGAGGGGGCCAAAACGCTATGTCAGGGACCACATCTGGACAGCAGCAGGAGGGGGTGTGTAGGGGAGAGGGGGCCAAAACGCTATGTCAGGGACCACATCTGGACAGCAGCAGGAGGGGGTGTGGCGGGAGAGGGGGCCAAAACGCTATGTCAGGGACCACATCTGGACAGCAGCAGGAGGGGGGTGTGGTGGGGAGAGGGGGCCAAAACGCTATGTCAGGGACCACATCTGGACAGCAGCAGGAGGGGGTGTGTAGGGGAGAGGGGGGCCAAAACGCTATGTCAGGGGGACCACATCTGGACAGCAGCAGGAGGGGGTGTGGGGGAGAGGGGGGCCAAAACGCTATGTCAGGGACCACATCTGGACAGCAGCAGGAGGGGGGTGTAGGGGAGAGGGGGGCCAAAACGCTATGTCAGGGACCACATCTGGACAGCAGCAGGAGGGGGTGTAGGGGGAGAGGGGGGCCAAAACGCTATGTCAGGGACCACATCTGGACAGCAGCAGGAGGGGGGTGTGTAGGGGAGAGGGGGGCCAAAACGCTATGTCAGGGACCACATCTGGACAGCAGCAGGAGGGGGTGTGTAGGGGAGAGGGGGCCAAAACGCTATGTCAGGGACCACATCTGGACAGCAGCAGGAGGGGGGTGTGTGGGGGAGAGGGGGCCAAAACGCTATGTCAGGGACCACATCTGGACAGCAGCAGGAGGGGGTGTGGTGGGAGAGGGGGCCAAAACGCTATGTCAGGGGACCACATCTGGACAGCAGCAGGAGGGGGTGTGTGGGGGAGAGGGGGGCCAAAACGCTATGTCAGGGACCACATCTGGACAGCAGCAGGAGGGGGTGTGGGGGGAGAGGGGGCCAAAACGCTATGTCAGGGACCACATCTGGACAGCAGCAGGAGGGGGTGTGTGGGGGAGAGGGGGGCCAAAACGCTATGTCAGGGGACCCATCTGGACAGCAGCAGGAGGGGTGTGGGGGGAGAGGGGGGCCAAAACGCTATGTCAGGGACCACATCTGGACAGCAGCAGGAGGGGTGTGTGGGGGAGAGGGGGCCAAAACGCTATGTCAGGGACCACATCTGGACAGCAGCAGGAGGGGGTGTGGCGGGGAGAGGGGGCCAAAACGCTATGTCAGGGACCACATCTGTACAGCAGCAGGAGGGGGTGTGGGGGAGAGGGGGCCAAAACGCTATGTCAGGGACCACATCTGGACAGCAGCAGGAGGGGGTGTGTAGGGGGAGAGGGGGCCAAAACGCTATGTCAGGGACCACATCTGGACAGCAGCAGGAGGGGTGTGGGGGAGAGGGGGGGCCAAAACGCTATGTCAGGGACCACATCTGGACAGCAGCAGGAGGGGGGTGTGGGGGAGAGGGGGGCCAAAACGCTATGTCAGGGGACCACATCTGGACAGCAGCAGGAGGGGGTGTGTAGGGGAGAGGGGGGCCAAAACGCTATGTCAGGGACCACATCTGGACAGCAGCAGGAGGGGGTGTGGGGGGAGAGGGGGCCAAAACGCTATGTCAGGGACCACATCTGGACAGCAGCAGGAGGGGGTGTGGTGGGGAGAGGGGGCCAAAACGCTATGTCAGGGGACCACATCTGGACAGCAGCAGGAGGGGGTGTGGGGGGAGAGGGGGCCAAAACGCTATGTCAGGGACCACATCTGGACAGCAGCAGGAGGGGGTGTGGGGGAGAGGGGGGCCAAAACGCTATGTCAGGGGACCACATCTGGACAGCAGCAGGAGGGGGTGTGGGGGGGAGAGGGGGCCAAAACGCTATGTCAGGGACCACATCTGGACAGCAGCAGGAGGGGTGTGGGGGGAGAGGGGGGCCAAAACGCTATGTCAGGGGACCACATCTGGACAGCAGCAGGAGGGGGTGTGTAGGGGAGAGGGGGCCAAAACGCTATGTCAGGGACCACATCTGGACAGCAGCAGGAGGGGGTGTGGGGAGAGGGGGGCCAAAACGCTATGTCAGGGGGACCACATCTGGACAGCAGCAGGAGGGGGTGTGTGTGGGAGAGGGGGCCAAAACGCTATGTCAGGGGGACCACATCTGGACAGCAGCAGGAGGGGTGTGTGGGGGAGAGGGGGCCAAAACGCTATGTCAGGGACCACATCTGGACAGCAGCAGGAGGGGGTGTGTGGGGGAGAGGGGGCCAAAACGCTATGTCAGGGGGACCACATCTGGACAGCAGCAGGAGGGGGTGTGTAGGGGAGAGGGGGCCAAAACGCTATGTCAGGGACCACATCTGGACAGCAGCAGGAGGGGGGTGTGGGGGAGAGGGGGCCAAAACGCTATGTCAGGGACCACATCTGGACAGCAGCAGGAGGGGGTGTGTATGGGAGAGGGGGCCAAAACGCTATGTCAGGGGGACCACATCTGGACAGCAGCAGGAGGGGGTGTGGGGGAGAGGGGGCCAAAACGCTATGTCAGGGACCACATCTGGACAGCAGCAGGAGGGGTGTGTGGGGGAGAGGGGGCCAAAACGCTATGTCAGGGACCACATCTGGACAGCAGCAGGAGGGGGTGTGTGGGGGAGAGGGGGCCAAAACGCTATGTCAGGGGGACCACATCTGGACAGCAGCAGGAGGGGTGTGTAGGGGAGAGGGGGCCAAAACGCTATGTCAGGGGGACCACATCTGGACAGCAGCAGGAGGGGGTGTGTGGGGGAGAGGGGGCCAAAACGCTATGTCAGGGACCCCATCTGGACAGCAGCAGGAGGGGGTGGGGCGGGAGAGGGGGCCAAAACGCTATGTCAGGGACCACATCTGGACAGCAGCAGGAGGGGGTGTGGGGGAGAGGGGGCCAAAACGCTATGTCAGGGGGACCACATCTGGACAGCAGCAGGAGGGGGTGTGGGGGAGAGGGGGCCAAAACGCTATGTCAGGGACCACATCTGGACAGCAGCAGGGCAGATTGGTGCTAGCGACTTCTAGTGTCAAATCAAGGAGCCAATAGCGGATCTCACTGAAAAATTGTTGGCAACACTGAGTCTGACCAGACTCGGACAAGTTCTGGTTTCAAACGCGTGGAAACGTTATACATTTGTTCCATTGTTTGCTAGCTGGTTAGCTAGCTCTCACTGTCCACCATTGAAAACGATGCTAATGCTAGCTAGCTAAGTTGGCTATATTATGAATACAACTCTCATCTGCTGTCGACAAAAAGTGGTTAGCTAGTAGCTTTGACAGCATTACATAATTTTACCAGATTCCCGTGAAGCAATTGTAATGACAGTCCACCACAACATAGTGGTTTGAGTGGGGAATGGGCCTTACCAGGAAAATGTTGTCTGAGGTTTGTGTTTGTATTTGTATTTATTATGGATCCCCAGTAGTTCCTGCCAAGGCAGCAGCTACTCTTCCTGGGGTTTATTATGGATCCCCATTAGTTCCTGCCAAGGCAGCAGCTACTCTTCCTGGGGTTTATTATGGATCCCCATTAGTTCCTGCCAAGGCAGCAGCTACTCTTCCTGGGGTTTATTATGGATCCCCATTAGTTCCTGCCAAGGCAGCGGCTACTCTTCCTGGGGTTTATTATGGATCCCCATTAGTTCCTGCCAAGGCAGCGGCTACTCTTCCTGGGGTTTATTATGGATCCCCATTAGTTCCTGCCAAGGCAGCAGCTACTCTTCCTGGGGTTTATTATGGATCCCCATTAGTTCCTGCCAAGGCAGCAGCTACTCTTCCTGGGGTTTATTATGGATCCCCATTAGTTCCTGCCAAGGCAGCAGCTACTCTTCCTGGGGTTTATTATGGATCCCCATTAGTTCCTGCCAAGGCAGCGGCTACTCTTCCTGGGGTTTATTATGGATCCCCATTAGTTCCTGCCAAGACAGCGGCTACTCTTCCTGGGGTTTATTATGGATCCCCATTAGTTCCTGCCAAGGCAGCAGCTACTCTTCCTGGGGTGCAGCAAAATTAAGGCAGTTATACAACTTTAAAAACATTCCAATACATTCATAACAGATTTCACAACACACTGTGTGCCCTCAGGCCCCTCACTCCACATATCTACAGTACAAAATCCATGTGTACGTGTGTGTATAGTGCGTATGTTATTGTGTGTGTGTATGTGTGTCTGTGTGTGTCTCTTCACAGTCCCCGCTGTTCCATAAGGTATATTTTTACCTGTTTATTAAATCTGATTATACTGCTTGCATCAGTTACCTGATGTGGAATAGAGTTCCATGTAGTCATGGCTCTATGTAGTAGGTTGCACCCATAGAGATCCTTGGAGAGTTCCTCAATGAGCTTGACACCTTGATAAGTTCATTTCCTGATGATGTCTCACCACTTTTCGTGCTTGGCGACTTCAACCTCCCAGCATCTGCCTTCGATTCATTTCTTTCCAACTCTCTTTCCCCTCCTTGCCTCTTTTGACCCAATCTCCTCACAAGGCAGGCAATACGCTTGACCTCATTTTTACTAGAGGCTGTTCTCCTACTAATCACACTGCAACCCCCCTCCAGGTCTCTGATTACTACTTTGTTTCCTTTTCTGTCTCCCTTTCCTCCAACCCTAACCACTTGCCCCTACCCAGATGGTCATGCGCCGTGGCAATCTTTGCTCTCTCTCTCCCGCTACACTGTCCTCTTCTATCATATCATCTCTCCCTTCGACTAAATCCTTCTCCCTCCTGTCTCCTGATTCTGCCTCTTCGACCCTACTCACCTCCCTTTCCGCATCCCATGATTCACTCTGTCCCCTTTCCTCCGGGCCGGGTCGGCCCTCCCCTCCTGCTCCGTGGCTGAGTGACTCATTGCGAGCTTACAGAACAGGGCTGGTGGCAGCTGAGTGACTCATTTCGAGCTTACAGAACAGGGCTGCGGGCAGCTGAGAGAAAATGGAGGAAAACTAAACTTCCAGAGGACCTATCATCCTTTCACTCCCTCCTCTCCATCTTCTCTTCCTCTGTATCTGCTGCTAAAGCCACTTTCTATCACTCTAAATTTTAAGCATCTGCCTCTAACCCTAGGAAACTATTTTCCACCTTCTCCTCCCTCCTTAACCCTTTCTCTGAAAACATTAAAGCAATGACTCGCTCCTGCAGGTTCATGCTCTACAATATCCGTAGAGTACGACCCTAGTTCACACAGGAAGCAGCGCAGGTCCTAATTCAGGGACTTGTCATTTCCAGTCTGGACTACTGCAACTCGCTGTTGGCTGGGCTTCCCACTTGTGCAATCAAACTCCTGCAACTTCCGCCTGGTTTTCAACCTTCCCAAGTTCTCCCATGTCACCCTGCTCCTCCGTACACTCTACTGGCTTCCATGGTGCTTACCTACGGAGCAGCAAGAGGAACTGCCCCTCCCTACCTTCAGGCTATGCTCCAACCCTACACCCCAACCTGAGTCCCTACCTTCAGGCTATGCTCCAACCCTACACCCCAACCTGAGTCCCTACCTTCAGGCTATGCTCCAACCCTACACCCCAACCTGAGTCCCTACCTTCAGGCTATGCTCCAACCCTACACCCCAACCTGAGTCCCTTCCTTCAGGCTATGCTCCAACCCTACACCCCAACCTGAGTCCCTACCTTCAGGCTATGCTCCAACCCTACACCCCAACCTGAGTCCCTACCTTCAGGCTATGCTCCAACCCTACACCCCAACCTGAGTCCCTACCTTCAGGCTATGCTCCAACCCTACACCCCAACCCGAGCACTCCGTTCTGCCACCTCTGGTCTCTTGACCCTCCCACCCCTATGAGAGGGCAGCTCCCGCTCAGCCCAGTCCCAGCTCTTCTCTGTCCTGGCACCCCAATGGTGGAACCAGCTTCCCCCTGAAGCTAGGACAGCAGAGTCCCTGCCCATCTTCCAAAAGCACCTGAAACCCCCACCTCTTCAAAGAGTATCTTAAATAATCCACCTCCTCACCTCGACCCCCTCCCCCCCAGGTCACTGGCCTACACACAATAATATTTCATTTTCAATCATTTTGCAAACATTTCTAAAAACATGTTTTCACATTGTCATCATGGAAAGAAAGATATTTAATCCATTTAGAATTCAGGCTGTAATAGCAGACAATAACTATTCTACCCTAACCCTAACCCTACCTATTCTACCTACAACAACACAATGCAATGAAGAAACCCTAACCCTAACCCTACCTATTCTACCTACAACAACACAATGCAATGAAGAAACCCTAACCCTAACCCTACCTATTCTACCTACAACAACACAATGCAATGAAGAAACCCTAACCCTAACCCTACCTATTCTACCTACAACAACACAATGCAA
>NC_059226.1:38039811-38099811 GCF_020615455.1 Coregonus clupeaformis | reverse complement strand
TGTTTTTTATCGCACTGCTTTGCTTTATCTTGGCCAGGTCGCAGTTGTAAATGAGAACTTGTTCTCAACTGGCTTACCTGGTTAAATAAAGGTTAAATAAAAAATAAATAAATAAAAATGTTATGGGGCTATTTTTCTTCCACTGGTCCTGGGGCCCTTGTTAAGGTCAACTGCATCATGAACTTTACTCAGCACCGGGACATTTTAGCCCTAAACCTGGTTGCCTCTGCCAGGAAGCTGAAACTTCTTCCAGCAAGACATTAACCCCAAGCACACATCATCCACAAAGACATGGTTCATTGACCAAACAATCGGCATTATGCAATAGCCATCTCAGTCTCCGGACTTGAACCCCATTGAAAAGCTGTGGTTTGAATTGGGCAGTCCATAAGCCCATATGAAGGATATCAAGGATCTGGAAAGATTCTTTATGGAGGAATGAACATTTAAAAAAAGGCTCAGTGCCATTATCCTAGCAAGGTGAGGTATTGAAAGGTATTGAAACAGGGATGCCAATCATTTTGACCCATATATTTTTGAGAGAAACAAAAACAAAGTCTATTTTTCTGAGCAATTGTATTAATATAAAATAATAGCATTTTCCCATTGTTTTGTCATACAATATAGCTCAGCTCTTTTTCCTCTGTTTTCATGTCACCTGACTTTTATATTGATATATATATTCATTATATTATATTGTAGGTAGCGCTTGCAACGGCAGGGTTGTGGGTTCGTTTCCCACGGGGGGCCAGTATGAAAAATGTATGCACTCACTAACTGTAAGTTGCTCTGGATAAGAGCGTCTGCTAAATGACTATAATGTAAATGTAATACTGTACATCTTCCACCTGTATTGTATTTTACAGCATTGTATTGTACTTATGTATTGCAGTGGTCCTGTACGTGGCTCAGGTCATAAGCACCAGCAACACCCACAACCAAAATCAAAAAGACCCCACAGAGAGAGAGAGAGAGAGAGAGAGAGAGAGAGAGAGAGAGAGAGAGAGAGAGAGAGAGAGAGAGAGAGAGAGAGAGAGAGAGAGAGAGAGAGAGAGAGAGAGAGAGAGAGAGAGAGAGAGAGAGAGAGAGAGAAGAGAGAGAGAGGAGAGAGAGAGAGAGAGAGAAAGAGAGAGAGAGAGAGAGAGAGAGAGAGAGAGAGAGAGAGAGAGAGAGAGAGAGAGAGAGAGAGAGAGAGAGAGAGAGAGAGAGAGAGAGAGAGAGAGAGAGTCTTTTTTACAGTATTTTTGTAGACTGCAAATTGACCCTAAGAAGCCCAAACCTATATAATGTTTGACTAAAACAGAATCATTTCAAAACTTGCTTACATTTGTATATGATCACATACTGAATATCTCTCTATTATGCGTGGGAATACTTTGGAACAGATTTCCAAAATTCAAATCACTTGGTGCTGATTTGCTGGTGTTTTTACAGTTTTATTACATTCACATTTACGTCATTTAGCAGACGCTCTTATCCAGAGCGACTTACAGATTGGTGCATTCACCCTATAGCCAGTGGGATAACCACTTTACAATTTTATTTTTATTTTATTTTTTTTGGGGGGTGGGGGGGGGTAGAAGGATTACTTTATCCTATCCCAGGTATTCCTTAAAGAGGTGGGGTTTCAAATGTCTCCGGAAGGTGGTGAGTGACTCCGCTGTCCTGGCGTCGTGAGGGAGCTTGTTCCACCATTGGGGTGCCAGAGCAGCGAACACTTTTGACTGGGCTGAGCAGGAACTATGCTTCCGCAGAGGAAGGGGAGCCAGCAGGCCAGAGGTGGATGAACGCAATGCCCTCGTTTGGGTGTAGGGACTGATCAGAGCCTGAAGGTACGGAGGTGCCGTTCCCCTCACAGCTCCGTAGGCAAGCACCATGGTCTTGTAGCAGATGCGAGCTTCAACTGGAAGCCAGTGGAGTGTGCGGAGGAGCGGGGTGACGTGAGAGAACTTGGGAAGGTTGAACACCAGACGGGCTGCGGCATTCTGGATGAGTTGTAGGGGTTTAATGGCACAGGCAGGGAGCCCAGCCAACAGCGAGTTGCAGTAATCCAGACGGGAGATGACAAGTGCCTGGATTAGGACCTGTGCCGCTTCCTCTCCAAATGTTGTAGAGCATGAACCTACAGGATCGGGTCACCGCCTTGATGTTAGCGGAGAACGACAGGGTGTTGTCCAGGGTCACGCCAAGGCTCTTCTCACTCTGGGAGGAGGACACAACGGAGTTGTCAACCGTGATGGCGAGATCATGGAACGGGCAGTCCTTCCCCGGGAGGAAGAGCAGCTCCGTCTTGCCAGGGTTCAGCTTGAGGTGGTGATCCGTCATCCATACTGATATGTCTGCCAGACATGCAGAGATGCGATTCGCCACCTGGTTATCAGAAGGGGGAAAGGAGAAGATTAGTTGTGTGTCGTCTGCGTAGCAATGATAGGAGAGGCCATGTGAGGATATGACAGAGCCAAGTGACTTGGTGTATAGCGAGAATAGGAGAGGGCCTAGAACTGAGCCCTGGGGGACACCAGTGGTGAGAGCACGTGGTGCGGAGACAGCTTCTCGCCACGCCACTTGGTAGGAGCGACCGGTTAGGTAGGATGCAATCCAAGAGTGAGCCGCGCCGGAGATGCCCAGCTCGGAGAGGGTGGAGAGGAGGATCTGATGGTTCACAGTATCAAAGGCAGCAGACAGGTCTAGAAGGACAAGAGCAGAGGAGAGAGAGTTAGCTTTAGCAGTGCGGAGAGCCTCCGTGACACAGAGAAGAGCATGTCCAACAATTAAAAAAAAAAAGAATTTTTATCAGAAAACTTGGGGGGGCAAATCCAATGACCCTGCCAGTTGGGGAACCCTGGTATAAGGGATGCATTTGATACATACAGTACATCGCTGGTCTTGCCAAAATCAGATTTAAAAAAACAACAACTACTTTGCAGTGAAATCATAATAGTCATCATCATAATAGTGTATGTTTCTACTTTACAGACATACATTTTCATTATGTTGTTTTCTAAATCTGTAGTAGATAATAAGCCAGTTTAAAATCTATAGGTTTACCAAACGGGACAAAAAAAGCAGGCAGATTAAGTAATAGTCAAATGGATTTTAAAGGCCCAGTGGAGTATAAAATGTTAGTTTCCTGTGTTTTATATATATTTCCACACTATGAGGTTGGATTAATACTGTGAAAATAATGGTAATGCCCTTTTAAGAGCTGTTTGAAAAGATCGCCTGATATTTCTGTTTTGGTGGGATGACGTCACATTTACGTCTTTTAGCAGACACTCTTATCCAGAGCGACTTACAGGAGCAATTAGGGTTAAGTGCCTTGCTCAAGGGCACATCAACTGATTTTTCACCTAGTTGGCTCAGGGATTAGAACCAGCAACCTTTTGATTACTGGCACAACGCTCTTAACCGCTAAGATACCTGCCGCCAGCCGGTAAATTAGTTAATAGACCAATAAGAAAGAGAGTTCCAAACCTTTCAAATTCTTGCTTGAGTAATTGCTCTTTGCTAAGAAGCTATTTTTGCTTCGTTTTGACCATTTTAATTTAAAACAATCACAGTAAGGTGCTAAATTATTACCCAGACATGATTTGATATTGAGATAAAAACAGCTGCATTGGACCTTTAACAAATGAAAGTGACACAGTATATATTATCATATTATGTAGCATTCTAACCAGTAGACTTCAGGTAACACTTAAAGAACATGTTTACAGTGGTACCTCATTTAAAAGTTGCGTCATACCGCAGTATAGTGGTATGCTTTGGGGTGTCGCAGTGCTTGCTGTTAATGCTCATTTTAACCACCAGAGGGCATCTTTGAGCACCAACATATTGGAATCAAGTAGGCTAAATCAATTGAAGGCATCAAATTGTTGCTTACTGAAACTCCCAAGTCATCCAGTTGTTATAATACATTTGAAGCTGTTGTCTACCTGCGTGTGGTCAACTATTTCCACACCGTTTCCTGCTGCTTTGAGACAAGCGTGGGGACTCGTCTTGGTAAATCAATCAATGTCAGATTTGTCTTTTTACTGAATCTCCTTTTCGATATTGGTTAGACTATAATTAGTCTGTAGAAATGTTAGCTAAGTTGAGGTGAGTGCTGCTCATGGCAACCGTAAAGTCTGTCTGTAAAGGGTATTAGACAAGAAGAAGGGGAGGGGTGTGCATTAAATACAGTGAGGGAAAAAAGTATTTGATCCCCTCCTGATTTTGTACGTTTGCCCACTGACAAAGAAATGATCAGTCTATAATTTTAATGGTAGGTTTATTTGAATGGTGAGAGTCAGAATAACAACAAAAAAATCCAGAAAAACGCATGTCAAAAATGTTATAAATTGATTTGCATTTTAATGAGGGAAATAAGTATTTGACCCCCTCTCAATCAGAAAGATTTCTGGCTCCCAGGTGTCTTTTTATACAGGTAACAAGCTGAGATTAGGAGCACACTGTTAAAGGGAGTGCTCCTAATCTCAGTTTGTTACCTGTATAAAAGACACCTGTCCACAGAAGCAATCAATCAATCAGATTCCAAACTCTCCACCATGGCCAAGACCAAAGAGCTCTCCAAGGATGTCAGGAACAAGATTGTAGACCTACACAAGGCTGGAATGGGCTACAAGACCATCGCCAAGCAGCTTGGTGAGAAGGTGACAACAGTTGGTGCGATTATTCGCAAATGGAAGAAACACAAAAGAACTGTCAATCTCCCTCGGCCTGGGGCTCCATGCAAGATCTCACCTCGTGGAGTTGCAATGATCATGAGAACGGTGAGGAATCAGCCCAGAACTACACGGGAGGATCTTGTCAATGATCTCAAGGCAGCTGGGACCATAGTCACCAAGAAAACAATTGGTAACACACTACGCCGTGAAGGACTGAAATCCTGCAGCGCCCGCAAGGTCCCCCTGCTCAAGAAAGCACATATACAGGCCCGTCTGAAGTTTGCCAATGAACATCTGAATGATTCAGAGCAGAACTGTGAAAGTGTTGTGGTCAGATGAGACCAAAATCGAGATCTTTGGCATCAACTCAACTCGCCGTGTTTGGAGGAGGAGGAATGCTGCCTATGACCCCAAGAACACCATCCCCACCGTCAAACATGGAGGTGGAAACATTATGCTTTGGTGGTGTTTTTCTGCTAAGGGGACAGGACAACTTCACCGCATCAAAGGGACGATGGACGGGGCCATGTACCATCAAATCTTGGGTGAGAACCTCCTTCCCTCAGCTAGGGCATTGAAAATGGGTCGTGGATGGGTATTCCAGCATGACAATGACCCAAAACACACGGCCAAGGCAACAAAGGAGTGGCTCAAGAAGAAGCACATTAAGGTTCTGGAGTGGCCTAGCCAGTCACCAGACCTTAATCCCATAGAAAATCTGTGGAGGGAGCTGAAGTTGCCAAACGTCAGCCTCGAAACCCTAATGACTTGGAGAAGATCTGCAAAGAGGAGTGGGACAAAATCCCTCCTCAGATGTGTGCAAACCTGGTGGCCAACTACAAGAAACGTCTGACCTCTGTGATTGCCAACAAGGGTTTTGCCACCAAGTACTAAGTAATGTTCAGTAATGCTCACTGTTCAAATAAACCTACCATTAAAATGATCATTTCTTTGTCAGTGGGC
The DNA here is from genome assembly GCF_020615455.1 of Coregonus clupeaformis. NCBI lineage: Eukaryota > Metazoa > Chordata > Actinopteri > Salmoniformes > Salmonidae > Coregonus > Coregonus clupeaformis. The sequence continues at coordinate 38,094,181 of NC_059226.1, read as the reverse complement.
AAACAGCAGGGGATCAAATACTTTTTTCCCTCACTGTAAATACTGTACGTATTTAAATTGTTGTTATTTTTTATTTCTAGTGGCTGCCACGCCCCCCAGAGGCCAAATTAGGGGTGGCTCCATATCTCTATATTTTCAGGGTACATAGTACAAGTACTAAGTCATGTTTTGCAGAGGTGTCAAATACTTATTTCCCTCATTAAAATGCAAATCAATTTATAACATTTTTGACATGTATTTTTCTGGATTTTTGTTGTTGTTATTCTGTCTCTCACTGTTCAAATAAACGTACCATTAAAATGATAGACTGATCATGTCTTTGTCAGTGGGCAAACGTACAAAATCAGCAGGGGATCAAATACTTTTTTCCCTCACTGTACATGTTTTTGTATCTTTTATGTATTAAGGATCCCCATTAGTTCCTGCCAAGGCAGCAGCTACTCTGCCTGGGGTTTATTACGGATCCCCATTAGTTCCTGCCAAGGCAGCAGCTACTCTTCCTGGGGTTTATTATGGATCCCCATTAGTTCCTGCCAAGGCAGCAGCTACTCTTCCTGGGGTTTATTATGGATCCCCATTAGTTCCTGCCAAGGCAGCAGCTACTCTTCCTGGGGTTTATTATGGATCACCATTAGTTCCTGCCAAGGCAGCAGCTACTCTTCCTGGGGTTTATTATGGATCCCCATTAGTTCCTGCCAAGGCAGCAGCTACTCTTCCTGGGGTTTATTATGGATCCCCATTAGTTCCTGTCAAGGCAGCAGCTACTCTTCCTGGGGTTTATTATGGATCCCCATTAGTTCCTGCCAAGGCAGCAGCTACTCTTCCTGGGGTTTATTATGGATCCCCATTAGTTCCTGTCAAGACAGCGGCAACTCTGCCTGGGGTTTATTATGGATCACCATTAGTTCCTGCCAAGGCAGCAGCTACTCTTCCTGGGGTTTATTACGGATCCCCATTAGTTCCTGTCAAGACAGCGGCTACTCTTCCTGGGGTTTATTATGGATCCCTATTAGTTCCTGCCGAGGCAGCATTTACTATTTGGGGGGTTTATTATGGATCCCCATTAGTTCCTGCCGAGGCAGCAGCTACTCTTCCTGGGGTTTATTATGGATCCCCATTAGTTCCTGTCAAGACAGCGGCTACTCTTCCTGGGGTTTATTATGGATCCCCATTAGTTCCTGCCAAGGCAGCGGCTACTCTTCCTGGGGTTTATTATGGATCCCCATTAGTTCCTGTCAAGACAGCGGCTACTCTTCCTGGGGTTTATTATGGATCCCCGTTAGTTCCTGCCGAGGCAGCATTGACTCTTTTTGGGGTTTATTACGGATCCCCATTAGTTCCTGCCAAGGCAGCAGCTACTCTTCCTGGGGTTTATTACGGATCCCCATTAGTTCCTGCCAAGGCAGCAGCTACTCTTCCTTAGGCAGTTATATACAATTTCAAATATTACATAACACTTTTTACAACACATTAATTGTGTTCCCTCAGGCCACTAATCTACTACCACATATTTACAATACAACAATCCATGTGTACGTGTGTGTAGAGTGCGTGTCTTATCATGTGTAAGCGTTTCTGTGCCTGTGTGTGTCTCTTCACAGTCCCCGCTGTTCCAGAAGGTGTATTTTTACCTGTTTTTTAAAAATCTGATTCTACTGCTTGCATCAGTTACCAGATGTGGAATAGAGTTCCATGTAGTCATGGCTCTATGTAGGACTGTGCGCCTACCATTGTCTGTTCTGGACTTGGGGACTGTGAAGAGACCTCTGGTGGCATGTCTTGTGGGGTATGCATGGGTGTCTGAGCTGTGTGTTAGTAGTTTAAACAGACAACTCGATGCATTCAGCTTGTCAACACTTCTTACAAAAACAAGTAGTGATGAAGTCAATCTCTCCTCCACTTTGAACAATGAGAGATTTACATGAATATTATTAATGTTAGCTCTCCGTCTACATTTAAGAGCCAGCCATGCTGCCATGTTCTGAGCCAATTGTATTTTCCTAAGTCCGTCTTTGTGGCACCTGACCACACGACTGGACGGTAGTCCAGGTGCGACAAAACTAGTTGTTAAGAAGGTAGAGCAACACTTTATTATGGACAGACTTCTCCCCATCTTAGCTACTGTTGTATCAACATGTTTTGACCATGACAGTTTACAATCCAGGGTTACTCTAAGCAATTTAGTCACCTCAACTTGCTCAATTTACACATTATTCATTACAAGATTTAGTTGAGGTTTAGGGTTTAGTGAATGATTTGTCCCAAATACAATGCTTTTAGTTTTAGAAATATTTAGGACTAACTTATTCCTTGCCACCCATTCTGAAACTAACTGCAGCTCTTTGTTAAGTGTTGCAGTCATTTCACTTGCTGTAGTAGCTGACGTATATAGTGTTGAGTGATCCTCATACATAGACACACTGGCTTTACTCAAAGCCAGTGGCATGTCACTAATTCTTTAAAAAATAAATGGGCCTAGACAGCTGCCCTGAGGAATTCCTGTTTCTACCTGGATTATGTTGGAGAGGCTTCCATTAAAGAACACCCTCTGTGTTCTGTTAGACAGGTAACTCTTTATCCACATTATAGCAGGGGGTGTAAAGCCATAACACATAGGTTTTTCCAGCAGCAGACTATGATCGATAATGTCAAAACCCGCACTGAAGTCTAACAAAACAGCCCCCACAATCTTTTTATCATCAATTTCTCTCAGCCAATCATCAGTCATTTGTGTAAGTGCTGAAAGTCTGTTGTGAAGTTCTTTACTGTAAAATAGCTTTGTATCTGGTCAAACACAATTTTTTCCAAAACTTTACTAAGGGTTGGTAACAGGCTGATTGGTCGTCTATTTAAGGCACTAAAGGGGGCTTTACTATTCTTGGGTAGCGGAATGACTTTTGCTTCCCTCCAGGCCTAAGGGCACACACATTCTAGTAGGCTTAAATTGAAGATATGGCAAATAGGAGTGGCAATATCGTCCGCTATTAACCTCAGTAATTTTCCATCCAAGTTGTCAGACCCCGGTGGCTTGCCATTGTTAATAGGCAACAATAATTGTTTCACCTCTTCCACACTCACTTTACGGAATTCAAAATTACAATGCTTGTCTTTCATAATTATTATACTTGGATGTGTAGTGTCGGCATTTGTTGCTGTCATGTCTTGCCTAAGTTTGCTAATCTTGCCGATGAAAAATCATTATAGTAGTTGGCAATATCAGTGTTTTTTTTTGTTGTTGTTGTTTTTTAGTCATTTAGCTCTTATCCAGAGCGACTTACAGTTAGTGAGTGCATACATTTTCATACGGTTTTGTGATGAATGAGCCATCTGATTCAATAAATGATGGAGCTGAGTTTGCCTTTTTGCCCAAAATGTCATTTAAGGTGCTACAAAGCTTTTAACTATCATTTATATAATTTTCTTTGTTTCATAGTATAGTTTCTTCTTCTTTTTATTCAGTTTAGTCACATGATTTCTGAATTTGCGGTACGTTTGCCAATCGGTTGTGCAGCCAGACTTATTTGTCATTCCTTTTGCCTCATCCCTCTCAAACATAAAAAACAGGGATTTAACAGTTTTTACAGTCATATTCTTAATGGGTGCATGCTTCTTAGTAACTGGAATAAACAATTTCATAAATGTGTCAAGTGCAGTGTCTGTTTGCTCCTCATTACACACCACGGACCAGCAAATATTCTTTACATCAACAACATAGGAATCACTTCAAAACGTATTGTATGACCTCTTATACACTATATTAGGCCCAGCCTTTGGAACTTTGGTTTTCCTAGATATGGCTACTATATTGTGATCACTACAGCTGATGGATTTGGATACTGCTTTCAAGCACATTTCTGCAGCATTAGTAAAGATGTGATCAATATATGTTGATGATTTCATTCCTGTGCTGTTTGTAACTACCCTGGTAGGTTGACTGATAACCTACCAGGGTAGGGCTCCCGAGTGGTGCAGCGGTCTAAGGCACTGCATCTCAGTGCTTGATGCGTCACTACAGACGCCCTGGTTCGATTCCAGGCTGTATCACAACCGGCCGTGATTGGGAGTGCCATAGGGCAGCGCACAATTGGCCCAGCGTCGTCCGGGTTTGGCCGGTGTAGGCCGTCATTGTAAATAAGAATTAGTTCTTAACTGACTTGCCTAGTTAAATAAAAATATTTAAAAAAATAAAATACAATTAAAACCTGAACCAGGTTGCAGGCACTGGGTACAGTTTGAAGCTTTTTCTTGAGTGGGCAGCTTGATGGAAGCCAGTCAATATTAAGGTCACCCAGAAAATATACCTCTCTGTTGATATCACATACATTATCTCTCTATTGATATCACATGGGGCGGCGCACAATTGGCCCAGCGTCGTCCAGGGTAGGGGAGGGAATGGCCGGCAGGGGATGTAGCTCAGTTGGTAGAGCATGGCGTTTGCAACGCCAGGGTTGTGGGTTCGATAAAATAATGTATGCGCTAACTGTAAGTCGCTCTGGATAAGAGTGTCTGCTAAATGACTAAAATGTAATGTAAAATGAGATATACAGTGGGGGAAAAAAGTATTTAGTCAGCGACCAATTGTGCAAGTTCTCCCACTTAAAAAGATGAGAGAGGCCTGTAATTTTCATCATAGGTACACGTCAACTATGACAGACAAAATGAAGAAAAAAAATCCAGAAAATCACATTGTAGGATTTTTTATGAATTTATTTGCAAATTATGGTGGAAAATAAGTATTTGGTCACCTACAATCAAGCAAGATTTCTGGCTCTCACAGACCTGTAACTTCTTCTTTAAGAGGCTCCTCTGTCCTCCACTCGTTACCTGTATTAATGGCACCTGTTTGAACTTGTTATCAGTATAAAAGACACCTGTCCACAACCTCAAACAGTCACACTCCAAACTCCACTATGGCCAAGACCAAAGAGCTGTCAAAGGACACCAGAAACAAAATTGTAGACCTGCACCAGGCTGGGAAGACTGAATCTGCAATAGGTAAGCAGCTTGGTTTGAAGAAATCAACTGTGGGAGCAATTATTAGGAAATGGAAGACATACAAGACCACTGATAATCTCCCTCGATCTGGGGCTCCACGCAAGATCTCACCCCGTGGGGTCAAAATGATCACAAGAACGGTGAGCAAAAATCCCACAACCACACGGGGGGACCTAGTGAATGACCTGCAGAGAGCTGGGACCAAAGTAACAAAGCCTACCATCAGTAACACAATACGCCGCCAGGGACTCAAATCCTGCAGTGCCAGACGTGTCCCCCTGCTTAAGCCAGTACATGTCCAGGCCCGTCTGAAGTTTGCTAGAGTGCATTTGGATGATCCAGAAGAGGATTGGGAGAATGTCATATGGTCAGATGAAACCAAAATAGAACTTTTTGGTAAAAACTCAACTCGTCGTGTTTGGAGGACAAAGAATGCTGAGTTGCATCCAAAGAACAGTATACCTACTGTGAAGCATGGGGGTGGAAACATCATGCTTTGGGGCTGTTTTTCTGCAAAGGGACCAGGACGACTGATCCGTGTAAAGGAAAGAATGAATGGGGCCATGTATCGTGAGATTTTGAGTGAAAACCTCCTTCCATCAGCAAGGGCATTGAAGATGAAACGTGGCTGGGTCTTTCAGCATGACAATGATCCCAAACACACCGCCCGGGCAACGAAGGAGTGGCTTCGTAAGAAGCATTTCAAGGTCCTGGAGTGGCCTAGCCAGTCTCCAGATCTCAACCCCATAGAAAATCTTTGGAGGGAGTTGAAAGTCCATGTTGCCCAGCGACAGCCCCAAAACATCGCTGCTCTAGAGGAGATCTGCATGGAGGAATGGGCCAAAATACCAGCAACCGTGTGTGAAAACCTTGTGAAGACTTACAGAAAACGTTTGACCTGTGTCATTGCCAACAAAGGGTATATAACAAATTATTGAGAAACTTTTGTTATTGACCAAATACTTATTTTCCACCATAATTTGCAAATAAATTCATAAAAAATCCTACAATGTGATTTTCTGGATTTTATTCTTCTCATTTTGTCTGTCATAGTTGACGTGTACCTATGATGAAAATTACAGGCCTCTCATCTTTTTAAGTGGGAGAACTTGCACAATTGGTGGCTGACTAAATACTTTTTTCCCCCACTGTATGTAGTGGTGTAATAATGTTATATGATGTACTGTTTTATATTTTGTTTTATATGTAATGTAAATGCTTTAATATGTTTGGACCCCAGGAAGAGTAGCTGCTGCCTTGGCAGCAGCTAATGGAGATCCCTAATAAATACCAACAAAAAAAATATATCTATATTTTGACTGTAGGTGGCGTGTAGTAACTGGAAGAGAATCATGATCGTGCTCAGTGAGAGTCTGCTCCAGGAGGGAGTTCCGTACAGGGACCCTCTGGCGGTTCCTCAGGAGATGGTCCACAACAGCAGCCTCCACTTCACCTTCAACAAGTTCTGGAAACGCTACGGGAAGTTCTCACGACACCTGATGAAGGTCAGTTCACCTCTTACCTCTTAACACTAACCCTGATGTTGGTCAGTTCACAGCTGACACTGACCCCGATGATGTTCAGTTCACAGCTGACACTAACCCTGATGATGTTCAGTTCACAGCTGACACTAACCCCGATGATGTTCAGTTCACAGCTGACACTAACCCTGATGATGTTCAGTTCACAGCTGACACTAACCCCAATGATGTTCAGTTCACAGCTGACACTAACCCCGATGATGTTCAGTTCACAGCTGACACTAACCCCGATGATGTTCAGTTCACAGCTGACACTAACCCCGATGATGTTCAGTTCACAGCTGACACTGATCCTGATGATTGTCAGTTCACAGCTGACACTAACCCTGATGATTGTCAGTTCACAGCTCTTTACATTTGGTTGAATGTATTACATAAAGGTGAAAGTGATGTATACTGTGTATTGGGAAAGTATTCAGACCCCTTGACTTTAAGGGTTAGGGTTTAGCCTTATTCCCCATAATGACAAAGCAACAACTGGTTTTTAGACAATTGTGCACATTTATTAATAATATTTATTATAAAGTATTCAGACCCTTTACTCAGTACTTTGTTGAAGCCCTTTCGGCAGCGATTACAGCCTCGAGTCTTCTTGGGTATGACGCTACAAGCTTGGCACATCTGTATTTGGGGAGTTTCTCCCATTCTTCTCTGCAGATCCTCTCAATCTCTGTCAGGTTGGATGAGGAGCGTCGCTGCAAAGCTATTTTCAGGTCTCTCCAGAGATGTTCGATCAGGTTCAAGTCCGGGCTCTGGCTGGGCCACTCAAGGACATTCAGAGACTTGTCCCGAAGCCTCTCCTGCGTTGTCTTGGCTGTGTGCTTAGGGTCGTTGTCCTGTTGGAAGGTGATCCTTCGCCCCAGTCTGAGGTTCTGAGCGCTCTGGAGCAGGTTTTCATCAAGGATCTCTCTGTACTTTGCTCAGTTCACCTTTTCCTCGATCCTGACTAGTCTCCCAGTCCCTGCCGCTAAAAAACATCCCCACAGCATGATGCTGCCACCACCATGCTTCACCGTAGGGATGGTGCCAGGTTTCCTCCAGACGTGACGCTTGGCATTCAGCCCAAAGAGTTCAATCTTGGTTTCATCAGACCAGAGAATATTGTTTCTCATGGTCTGAGAGTCTTTAGGTGCCTTTTGGCAAACTCCAAGCGGGCTGTCGTGCCTTTTACTGAGGAGTGGCTTCTGTCTGGCCACTCTACCATAAAGGCCTGATTGGTGGAGTGCTGCAGAGATGGTTGTCCTTCTGGAAGGTTCTCCCATCTCCACAGAGGAACTCTGGAGCTCTGTCAGAGTGACCATCGGGTTCTTGGTCACCTCCCTAACCAAAGGCCCTTCTCCCCCGATTGCTCAGTTTGGCCGGGCGGCCAGCTCTAGGAAGATTCTTGGTGGTTCCAAACTTCTTCCATTTAAGAATGATGGAGGCCACTGTGTTCTTGGGGACCTTCAACGCTGCAGACATTTTTTGGTACCCTTCCCCAGATCTGTGCCTCGACACAATCCTGTCTCGGAGCTGTACGGACAATTCCTTCGACCTCATGGCTTGGTTTTTGCTCTGACATGCACTGTCAACTGTGGGACCTTATATAGACAGGTGTGTGCCTTTCCAAATCATGTCCAATGAATTGAATTTACCACAGGTGGACTCCAATCTAGATGTAGAAACATCTCAAGGATGATCAATGGAAACAGGATGCACCTGAGCTCAATTTTCGAGTCTCATAGCAAAGGGTCTGAATACTCATGTAAATAAGGTCTTTCAGTTTTTTATGTTTTATACATTTGCAAAAAATAAATAAAAACCTGTTTTCACTTTGTCATTATGGGGTATTGTGTGTAGATTGATTAAGGATTAAAAAATTAATAAGAATAAGGCTGTAACTAAACAACATGTGGCTACTTTCCGAATGCACTGTCAGTAAAACCCTAACCCTAACCCTAACCCAAACCCTAACCCTAACCCTAACCCTAACCCAACAGGTGGCTACTTTCCGAATGCACTGTATATTTGTTGTGAAGGTGGTTTAATAAAGGTGGTTTGTTTGTTTTCAAGGTGAAGCTCCAGAAGTACACCAAGTTCCTGTTTGTCAGAGATCCGTTCGTCCGCCTCATCTCAGCGTATCGGAACAAGTTTGAGCAGCCCAACGAGGACTTCTACCAGAGATTCGCTCTGCTCATGCTCCGTCGCTATGGTAACCACTCTGAACCCCCCGTGGCGGTGGGCGATGCGTTTCCTGCGGGAATCCGCCCCTCCTTCTCAGAGTTCGTCCAATACCTACTGGACCCCCAAACGGAGAGCGACGCCCCCTTCAACGAGCACTGGAGACAGGTGTACCGGCTCTGCCACCCCTGTCAAATACAGGTAATAAATGAAAATGCTATATTATTATCCAATGTCTAAGAAGAAGTATTATAACCCTAACCCTAACCCAGAACATTAATAGACAAGAACGGCTCAAGGACAGGACTACATACATTTTTAAAATGGCACACGTAGCCTACATATCAATACATGCACACAAACTATCTAGGTCAAATAGGGGAGAGGCGTTGTGCCGTGAGGTGCTGCTTTATCTGGTTTTTTAAACCAGGTTTGATGTTAATTTGAGCAGTTTGAGATGGAACGGATACTGTTAAAAAAGGGTTAGGGTTAGGGTTAGTCAAGCTAGGCTAGTTGTTAGGGTTAACTTTCTCTCCGTCTCTCCCCCCAGTATGACTTTGTGGGCCAGCTGGAGACGGTTGAGGAGGATGCTGAACAGCTGCTGAGGGTTTTGAAGGTGGACAACGTGGTAGACTTCCCTTCCTCTCACAGGAACCACACGGCCAGCAGCTGGCAGGAGGACTGGTTCAGCAGGGTTCCCCTAGTGGCCAGGAGGGAACTCTACAGGCTGTATGAACCAGACTTCAGACTGTTTGGCTACTCCAGGCCAGACTCACTGCTAGACTGACTGACTCCAACTACACTCTTAGGGTTAGGGTTAGGACTGGTTCAGCAGGGTTCCCCTAGTGGCCAGGAGGGAACTCTACAGGCTGTACGAACCAGACTTCAGACTGTTTGGCTACTCCAGGCCAGACTCACTGCTAGACTGACTGACTCCAACTACACTCTTAGGGTTAGGGTTAGGACTGGTTCAGCAGGGTTCCCCTAGTGGCCAGGAGGGAACTCTACAGGCTGTATGAACCAGACTTCAGACTGTTTGGCTACTCCAGGCCAGACTCACTGCTAGACTGACTGACTCCAACTACACTCTTAGGGTTAGGGTTAGGACTGGTTCAGCAGGGGTTCCCCTAGTGGCCAGGAGGGAACTCTACAGGCTGTATGAACCAGACTTCAGACTGTTTGGCTACTCCAGGCCAGACTCACTGCTAGACTGACTGACTCCAACTACACTCTTAGGGTTAGGGTTAGGACTGGTTCAGCAGGGTTCCCCTAGTGGCCAGGAGGGAACTCTACAGGCTGTATGAACCAGACTTCAGACTGTTTGGCTACTCCAGGCCAGACTCACTGCTAGACTGACTGACTCCAACTACACTCTTAGGGTTAGGGTTAGGACTGGTTCAGCAGGGTTCCCCTAGTGGCCAGGAGGGAACTCTACAGGCTGTATGAACCAGACTTCAGACTGTTTGGCTACTCCAGGCCAGACTCACTGCTAGACTGACTGACTCCAACTACACTCTTAGGGTTAGGGTTAGGACTGGTTCAGCAGGGTTCCCCTAGTGGCCAGGAGGGAACTCTACAGGCTGTACGAACCAGACTTCAGACTGTTTGGCTACTCCAGGCCAGACTCACTGCTAGACTGACTGACTCCAACTACACTCTTAGGGTTAGGGTTAGGACTGGTTCAGCAGGGTTCCCCTAGTGGCCAGGAGGGAACTCTACAGGCTGTACGAACCAGACTTCAGACTGTTTGGCTACTCCAGGCCAGACTCACTGCTAGACTGACTGACTCCAACTACACTCTTAGGGTTAGGGTTAGGACTGGTTCAGCAGGGTTCCCCTAGTGGCCAGGAGGGAACTCTACAGGCTGTATGAACCAGACTTCAGACTGTTTGGCTACTCCAGGCCAGACTCACTGCTAGACTGACTGACTCCAACTACACTCTTAGGGTTAGGGTTAGGACTGGTTCAGCAGGGTTCCCCTAGTGGCCAGGAGGGAACTCTACAGGCTGTATGAACCAGACTTCAGACTGTTTGGCTACTCCAGGCCAGACTCACTGCTAGACTGACTGACTCCAACTACACTCTTAGGGTTAGGGTTAGGACTGGTTCAGCAGGGTTCCCTAGTGGCCAGGAGGGAACTCTACAGGCTGTATGAACCAGACTTCAGACTGTTTGGCTACTCCAGGCCAGACTCACTGCTAGACTGACTGACTCCAACTACACTCTTAGGGTTAGGGGTTAGGACTGGTTCAGCAGGGGTTCCCCTAGTGGCCAGGAGGGAACTCTACAGGCTGTATGAACCAGACTTCAGACTGTTTGGCTACTCCAGGCCAGACTCACTGCTAGACTGACTGACTCCAACTACACTCTTAGGGTTAGGGTTAGGACTGGTTCAGCAGGGTTCCCCTAGTGGCCAGGAGGGAACTCTACAGGCTGTATGAACCAGACTTCAGACTGTTTGGCTACTCCAGGCCAGACTCACTGCTAGACTGACTGACTCCAACTACACTCTTAGGGTTAGGGTTAGGACTGGTTCAGCAGGGTTCCCCTAGTGGCCAGGAGGGAACTCTACAGGCTGTATGAACCAGACTTCAGACTGTTTGGCTACTCCAGGCCAGACTCACTGCTAGACTGACTGACTCCAACTACACTCTTAGGGTTAGGGTTAGGACTGGTTCAGCAGGGTTCCCCTAGTGGCCAGGAGGGAACTCTACAGGCTGTACGAACCAGACTTCAGACTGTTTGGCTACTCCAGGCCAGACTCACTGCTAGACTGACTGACTCCAACTACACTCTTAGGGTTAGGGTTAGGACTGGTTCAGCAGGGTTCCCCTAGTGGCCAGGAGGGAACTCTACAGGCTGTATGAACCAGACTTCAGACTGTTTGGCTACTCCAGGCCAGACTCACTGCTAGACTGACTGACTCCAACTACACTCTTAGGGTTAGGGTTAGGACTGGTTCAGCAGGGTTCCCCTAGTGGCCAGGAGGGAACTCTACAGGCTGTATGAACCAGACTTCAGACTGTTTGGCTACTCCAGGCCAGACTCACTGCTAGACTGACTGACTCCAACTACACTCTTAGGGTTAGGGTTAGGACTGGTTCAGCAGGGTTCCCCTAGTGGCCAGGAGGGAACTCTACAGGCTGTATGAACCAGACTTCAGACTGTTTGGCTACTCCAGGCCAGACTCACTGCTAGACTGACTGACTCCAACTACACTCTTAGAAAAACAAGGCTTCTAAAAGGGTTATTTTCTTGTCCCCATAGGATAACCCTTTTTAGTTCCAGGTATAACTTTTTGGCGGTGATAAAGGTTATACTTAGAACCTTTTAGTGATGAAAGTGTTCCAACGAAGAACCTTGTATTAGTGAAAGGGTTCCACTTGGAACCAAAAATAACTATTGTCAGTGGGTTCTCCTATGGGGAAAATTGAAGAGCACTTTATGGTTCCAGGTAGCACCTTCTATTCTAAGAGTGTAGAGTGACCAGCCATACCAGAGTGCTGCATATTCTGCTCCTGTTCTGGACTCAGCAGGTGAACAGAGGAAAGTTAGAGTTGGGTTCAACTTCCTTTGGAGACGAGTCCTGACCCCTGGAACCCTGGTGTCTGTGATGTCATCATGGAACCCTGGTGTCTGTGATGTCATCATGGAACCCTGGTGTCTGTGATGTCATCCTGGAACCCTGGTGTCTGTGATGTCATCATGGAACCCTGGTGTCTGTGATGTCATCATGGAACCCTGGTGTCTGTGATGTCATCATGGAACCATGGTGTCTGTGATGTCATCATGGAACCCTGGTGTCTGTGATGTCATCCTGGAACCCTGGTGTCTGTGATGTCATCATGGAACCATGGTGTCTGTGATGTCATCATGGAACCCTGATGTCTGTGATGTCATCCTGGAACCCTGGTGTCTGTGATGTCATCCTGGAACCCTGGTGTCTGTGATGTCATCATGGAACCCTGGTGGACCCTTGTCACAGACTGATCCTCCTATGAGGAGATGGACTGTTGGGGCATTAAGTTGTTTCTAGTTGTTTTTAATAATCACTTATTTTCCAGTGTTAAAGTCAAGCATGAAAGGGATTTATTTGTGTTTTATGTTTTAATGTGGAAAGGAAATGCCTTGTTTCACAGTGACCGATGCCAACGTTATCACCCCCCTGTAAGGAAGCCATCAGGACCTGAGGAGTTCTAGGGTTATGTTGAAGGGAACCATTTACTGGAACAGACTTTACAAACCTAATGGGTGTGCTACTACTGGAAGCATGAGGAAAGATGTTACAACATGTTTCAGCATTTTACAGGTTAAAAAGAAGAAGACAGACGACAGGGCTGGATGGTAAGGGTTAGGGTTGGGTAGGGGTCAAGGTTAAAGTTGGGTTAGGTAGGGTTAGGGTTAGACAGGGGATTAGGGTTAGACAGGGGATTAGGGTTAGATGGGGGATTAGGGTTAGATGGGGATTAGGGTTAGATGGGGATTAGGGTTAGACGGGGTTAGGGGTTAGACGGGGGATTAGGGTTAGACGGGGGATTAGGGTTAGACAGGGGATTAGGGTTAGATGGGGGATTAGGGTTAGATGGGGATTAGGGTTAGACAGGGGATTAGGGTTAGATGGGGATTAGGGTTAGATGGGGGATTAGGGTTAGACGGGGATTAGGGTTAGACGGGGGTTAGGGTTAGATGGGGGATTAGGGTTAGATGGGGATTAGGGTTAGACGGGGGATTAGGGTTAGACGGGGGATTAGGGTTAGACGGGGATTAGGGTTAGACAGGGGGTTAGGGTTAGACAGGGGATTAGGGTTAGACGGGGGATTAGGGTTAGACGGGGGATTAGGGTTAGACGGGGTTAGGGTTAGACGGGGGTTAGGGTTAGGGTTAGGGTTAGACAGGGGTTAGGGTTAGACGGGGGATTAGGGTTAGACAGGGGGTTAGGGTTAGACAGGGGGTTAGGGTTAGACAGGGGGATTAGGGTTAGACAGGGGATTAGGGTTAGACGGGGGATTAGGGTTAGACAGGGGGTTAGGGTTAGACAGGGGATTAGGGTTAGACAGGGGATTAGGGTTAGACAGGGGGTTAGGGTTAGACGGGGGGTTAGGGTTAGACAGGGGGTTAGGGTTAGACGGGGGATTAGGCTTAGACAGGGGGTTAGGGTTAGACAGGGGGTTAGGGTTAGACAGGGGATTAGGGTTAGACAGGGGGTGGAGAAGAGAGTGCCTTTGGTTGGAATTAAAATGAAAAGTTTACACAGCAAAATATTTTTGTAAATAATATTTTTTTATCTTTAAAATTGAACATCTGTATATTTGAGATCTTAAAGGTCTTAAAAGGGATGACCTGTCTGTCTGTCTGTCTGTCTTAAAGGGATGACCTGTGTGTAGGTGTTAAGGGGATGACCTGTCTGCCTGTCTCTGTCTTAAAGGGATGACCTGTGTGTAGGTCTTACAGGGATAACCTGTCCCCCAGAGTAGAATAATTGTTTCTTCTAGAATCCCTCAGAGCAAAATCATTATGTTTCTTCTAGAATCCCTCAGAGCAGAAACACCATGTTGTTCTAGAATCCCTCAGAGCAGAATCATCATGTTGTTCTAGAATCCCTCGGACCAGAATCATCATGTTGTTCTAGAATCCCTCAGAGCAGAATCATCATGTTGTTCTAGAATCCCTCAGAGCAGAATCATCATGTTGTTCTAGAATCCCTCAGAGCAGAATCATTATGTTGTTCTAGAATCCCTCAGAGCAGAATCATCATGTTGTTCTAGAATCCCTCAGAGCAGAATCATTATGTTGTTCTAGAATCCCTCAGAGCAGAATCATCATGTTGTTCTAGAATCCCTCAGAGCAGAATCACCATGTTGTTCTAGAATCCCTCAGAGCAGAATCATCATGTTGTTCTAGAATCCCTCAGAGCAGAATCATCATGTTGTTCTAGAATCCCTCAGAGCAGAAACACCATGTTGTTCTAGAATCCCTCAGAGCAGAATCATCATGTTGTTCTAGAATCCCTCGGACCAGAATCATCATGTTGTTCTAGAATCCCTCAGAGCAGAATCATTATGTTGTTCTAGAATCCCTCAGAGCAGAATCATTATGTTGTTCTAGAATCCCTCAGAGCAGAATCATCATGTTGTTCTAGAATCCCTCAGAGCAGAATCATTATGTTGTTCTAGAATCCCTCAGAGCAGAATCATCATGTTGTTCTAGAATCCCTCAGAGCAGAATCATCATGTTGTTCTAGAATCCCTCAGAGCAGAATCATCATGTTGTTCTAGAATCCCTCAGAGCAGAATCACCATGTTGTTCTAGAATCCCTCAGAGCAGAATCATCATGTTGTTCTAGAATCCCTCAGAGCAGAATCATCATGTTGTTCTAGAATCCTCAGAGCAGAATCATCATGTTGTTCTAGAATCCCTCGGACCAGAATCATCATGTTGTTCTAGAATCCCTCAGAGCAGAATCATCATGTTGTTCTAGAATCCCTCAGAGCAGAATCATCATGTTGTTCTAGAATCCCTCAGAGCAGAATCATTATGTTGTTCTAGAATCCCTCGGACCAGAATCATCATGTTGTTCTAGAATCCCTCAGAGCAGAATCATTATGTTGTTCTAGAATCCCTCGGACCAGAATCATCATGTTGTTCTAGAATCCCTCAGAGCAGAATCATCATGTTGTTCTAGAATCCCTCAGAGCAGAATCATCATGTTGTTCTAGAATCCCTCAGAGCAGAATCATCATGTTGTTCTAGAATCCCTCAGAGCAGAATCATCATGTTGTTCTAGAATCCCTCAGAGCAGAATCATCATGTTGTTCTAGAATCCCTCGGACCAGAATCATCATGTTGTTCTAGAATCCCTCAGAGCAGAATCATCATGTTTCTCTTCTAGACAGAATGACTGTAACATTATTCTGATGTGGGTCCATGTCTTGATTTCAGTATTATAGTTTTATTGTATTTCAGAATGATGTATGTTTCATCAGGATATCATGTGATAAATAAAAACTGAGGCATGAACCAAGTTTGCTGCTGAGTTATCAGCCTTCCCCCTGACCCGTAACCCTGACTTTCTAAAGCCAGTTGCCACGTATGGATCCCTTGGTGTTAGACTGGTGATGATTGGAACCATCCCTTAATCCAACACACACAAACATACACACACTTTTACGCTCATCATATGCTGCTGCTACTCTGTTCTTTATTTTACTCTTAGTATAATCTATCCTGATGCCTAGTCACTTTACCCTGCCTTCATGTACATATCTACCTCAAATACCTTATTATTATCTATCCTGACGCCTAGTCACTTTACCCTGCCTTCATGTACATATCTACCTCAAATACCTTATTATTATCTATCCTGACGCCTAGTCACTTTACCCTGCCTTCATGTACATATCTACCTCAAATACCTTATTATTATCTATCCTGATGCCTAGTCACTTTACCCTGCCTTCATGTACATATCTACCTCAAATACCTTATTATTATCTATCCTGACGCCTAGTCACTTTACCCTGCCTTCATGTACATATCTACCTCAAATACCTTATTATTATCTATCCTGACGCCTAGTCACTTTACCCTGCCTTCATGTACATATCTACCTCTAATACCTTATTATTTCTATCCTGATGCCTAGTCACTTTACCCTGCCTTCATGTACATATCTACCTCAAATACCTAATTATTATCTATCCTGATGCCTAGTCACTTTACCCTGCCTTTATGTACATATATACCTCAAATACCTTATTATTATCTATCCTGATGCCTAGTCACTTTACCCTGCCTTCATGTACATATCTACCTCAAATACCTAATTATTATCTATCCTGATGCCTAGTCACTTTACCCTGCCTTCATGTACATATCTACCTCAAATACCTTATTATTATCTATCCTGATGCCTAGTC
Source organism: Coregonus clupeaformis (assembly GCF_020615455.1). Lineage (NCBI taxonomy): Eukaryota > Metazoa > Chordata > Actinopteri > Salmoniformes > Salmonidae > Coregonus > Coregonus clupeaformis. Next base: position 38,077,569 of record NC_059226.1, on the reverse strand, counting down.
ACTTTACCCCTGCCTTCATGTACATATCTACCTCAAATACCTTATTATTATCTATCCTGATGCCTAGTCACTTTACCCTGCCTTCATGTACATATCTACCTCAAATACCTTGTTATTATCTATCCTGATGCCTAGTCACTTTACCCTGCCTTCATGTACACATCTACCTCAAATACCTTGTTATTATCTATCCTGATGCCTAGTCACTTTACCCTGCCTTCATGTACATATCTACCTCAAATACCTTATTATTATCTATCCTGATGCCTAGTCACTTTACCCTGCCTTCATGTACATATCTACCTCAAATACCTTATTATTATCTATCCTGACGCCTAGTCACTTTACCCCTGCCTTCATGTACATATCTACCTCAAATACCTTATTATTCTATCCTGATGCCTAGTCACTTTACCCTGCCTTCATGTACATATCTACCTCTAATACCTTATTATTATCTATCCTGATGCCTAGTCACTTTACCCTGCCTTCATGTACATATCTACCTCAAATACCTTATTATTATCTATCCTGATGCCTAGTCACTTTACCCTGCCTTCATGTACATGTCTACCTCAAATACCTTATTATTATCTATCCTGATGCCTAGTCACTTTACCCTGCCTTCATGTACATATCTACATCAAATACCTTATTATTATCTATCCTGATGCCTAGTCACTTTACCCTGCCTTCATGTACATATCTACCTCAAATACCTTATTATTATCTATCCTGATGCCTAGTCACTTTACCCTGCCTTCATGTACATATCTACCTCAAATACCTTATTATTATCTATCCTGATGCCTAGTCACTTGACCCTGCCTTCATGTACATATCTACATCAAATACCTTATTATTATCTATCCTGACGCCTAGTCACTTTACCCTGCCTTCATGTACATATCTACCTCAAATACCTTATTATTATCTATCCTGATGCCTAGTCACTTTACCCTGCCTTCATGTACATATCTACCTCAAATACCTTATTATTATCTATCCTGATGCCTAGTCACTTTACCCTGCCTTCATGTACATATCTACCTCCAATACCTTATTATTATCTATCCTGATGCCTAGTCACTTTACCCTGCCTTCATGTACATATCTACCTCCAATACCTTATTATTATCTATCCTGATGCCTAGTCACTTTACCCTGCCTTCATGTACATATCTACCTCAAATACCTCATACCTCTGCACATTGTTCTGGTACTGGTACTCCCTGCCTTTCAGAAAGTATTCAGACCCCTTGACTTATTCCACATGTTGTTGTGTTTCAGCCTGAATTAAAAATGGATTCAATAGATTATTTTTCTCACCCTTCTACACCCTATACCCATAATGTCAAAGTGAAAACCTGATTTTAGAATTTTTTGCAAATCTATTGAAAATGAAATATAGAAATATTAATTTACATAAGTATTCACACCCCTGAGTCAATACTTTGTAGAAGCACATTTGGCAGTGATTACAGCTGTGAGTCTTTCTGGATAAGTCTCTAAAAGCTTTGTGCAACATTTGCACATTCTTTTAATAATTCTTCAAGCTCTGTCAAATTGGTTGTTGATCATTGCTAGACAACCATTTTCAGGTCTTGCCATAGATTTTTAAGTAGATTTAAGTCAAAACTGTAACTCGGCCACTCAGGAACATTCACTGTCTTCTTGGTAAGCAACTCCAGTGTATATTTGGCCTAGTGTTTTAGGTTATTGTCCTGCTGAAAGGTGAATTAATCCCCCAGTGTCTGGTGGAAAGCAGACTGAACCAGGTTTTCCTCTAGAATTTTGCCTGTGCTTAGCTCCATTCTGTGTATTTTTTATCCTGAAAAACTCACAAGCATACCCATAACATGATGCAGCCACCAATATGCTTGAAAATGTTGTATTTGTATTTATTATGTATCCCCATTAGTATCATGACTCAGGATGAGACCCAGATGCAGACACGTGAGGCAGATGGTTCAAGTGTCAGAGATGTATTGAATATACAGGGGCAGGCAAAAGACAAAGGACGACAGTGAGACACAGGTTTTATCTTGGACACATGAAACGTAGGATGGATACGGAGGGTCTGGGGCAACAGAAGATTCTCTCGGGAATGCAGGCGTCTGGGATTTCCGGGGTTCTTCAGAGGCGTGGGGGAAACCGTGGACTGGCGCATGTGCCCAGGAACAGACCTCCTCTCCCTACTGCGTTCCCGTAGTCGCCCATCGATCCTTATGGTCGAGGTCCAAGGGCTGCTCCCAGGCTTCCGAGCCACCTCTCTCCCAGAAAACGGAGAATCTAACACCTTCCTTACTTCCGCCACGAAATCCTCCAGACTAAGGCAAACGGTGGAATGTTAATCCAACACCACCGTATCCCAGGCGAGTGCCCTCCTGGACATCAGCATTATAAGATACACTATCTTCGAATGGTCCGACGGAAACGAAGAGGGCTGCAGCTCTGACCTCTGACCTCTGACCTCTGACCTCTGACCTCTAACCCTAACCGTCAGGTTCCGGCGTCCCCAGTGTAGCGCTCCGGAGGAGGGAAGCCGGGTTTTCGGGAAGCCGGGGTAGGCTGGGGTGAAGCACTGCTGGTAGCGGGGTTACTGCGAGTCTGGGAGGTTTCCGTTGTGGCTTGCTGCCTAATAGATATTCCGCAGAATTGTTCCAACAATGCACTGACGGCATGGTCATGATGTGTGGAATCCTTCCATAAGGTTATGTAGTAACTCCTCGTGTCTTCCAATGGTGGCTCCTTGTGAAGAGACAGTGTTGCAGAGCTGGTCCGAGTCTGCTGGGTCAGTCATGGCCAGTACTATCATGACTCAGGATGAGACCCAGATGCAGACACGTGAGGCAGATGGTTCAAGTGTCAGAGATTTATTGAATATACAGGGGCAGGCAAAAGGCAGGTTGAGGACAGGCAGGGGTTCGTAATCCTGGTAATAGTTGGCAGACGTAGATGGCAGTCCGGCTCAGGGTCAGGACAGGAAAAACAGGTCGTAACCGGGGAGACTAGAACAAAAACCAGAAAGAGGAAAAAACGCGGAGAAATACGCACGACTTGACGGGACAAGACGAACTGGCAACAGACAAACAGAAAACGTAGGTATAAATACACAGGAGAAAATGGGAGACACCTGGTGGGGGGTGGAGACCAGCAGAAGACAGGTGAAACAGATCAGGGTGTGACAATCAGTTACTGCCAAGGCAGCAGCTACGCTTCCTGGGGTCCAGCAACATCAATGCAGTTATATACTTTTCACAACACATTTAGTGTGTTCCCTCAGGCCACTACTCTACTATCACATATCTACAGTAAAAAAGCCTGTGTACGTGTGTCTCTTCACAGTCCCTGCTGTTCCATAAGGTGTATTTTTATCTGTTTAAATCAGATTTTACTGCTTGCATCAGTTACCTGATGTGGAATAGAGTTCCATGTAGTACTGTGCACCTCCCATAGTCTGTTCTGGACTTGGGGTTTGTGAAGAGAGCATGTCTTGTGGGGTATGCATGGGTGTCTGAGCATTTTAAACAGACACCTCAGTGCATTCAGCATTACATTTTAGTCATTTAGCAGACGCTCTTATCCAGAGCGACTTACAGTTAGTGAATACATATATATATATTTTTTATATATACTGGCCCCCCGTGGGAATCAAACCCACAACCCTGGCGTTGCAAACGCCATGCTCTATCAACTGAGCTACATCCCTGCCGGCCATTCCCTTCCCTACCCTGGACGACGCTGGGCCAATTGTGCGCCGCTCATGAGTCTCCAAGTCGCGGCCGGCTACGACAGAGCCTGGATTCGAACCAGGATCTCTAGTGGCACAGTTAGCACTGCGATGCAGTGCCTTAGACCACTGCGCCACTCAGGAGTACATGTCAACACTTCTTACAAAAACAAGTAGTGATGAAGTCAATCTCTCCTCCAGTTTGAGCCATGAGAGATTGACATGCATATTATTAATGTTAGCTCTCTGTGGACATTTAAGGGCCAGCCGTGCTGCCCTGTTCTGAGCCAATTGTAATTTTCCGAGGTCCCTCTTTGTGGCACCTGACCACACGACTGAACAGGCGTCCAGGTGGGACAAAACTAGAGCCTGTAGGACCTGCCTTGTTGATAGTGCTGTTAAGAAGGTAGAGCAGCGCTTTATTATGGACAGACTTCTCCCCATCTTAGCTACTGTTGTATCAATATGTTTTGACCATGACAGTATACAATCCAGGGTTACTCCAAGCAGTTTAGTCTACTCAACTTGCTCAATTTCCACATTATTCATTACAAGATTTAGTTGAGGTTTAGGGTTTAGTGAATGATTTGTCCCAAATACAATGCTTTTAGTTTTTGAAATATTTAGGACTAACTTATTCCTTGCCACCCACTCTGAAACTAACTGCAGCCCTTTGTTAAGTGTTACAGTCATTTCAGTTGCTGTAGTAGCTGACCTGTATAGTGTTGAGTCATCCGCATACATAGACACACTGGCTTTACTCAGAGCCAGTGGCATGTCATTAGTAAAGATTGAAAAAAGTAAGGGGCCTAGACAGCTGCCCTGGGGAATTCCTGTTTCTACCTGGATTATGATGGAGAGGTTTCCATTAAAGAACACCCTCTGTGTTCTGTTAGACAGGTAACTCTTTATCCACAATATAGCAGGGGGTGTAAAGCCATAACACATACGTTTTTCCAGCAGCAGACTATGATCTATAATGTCAAAAGCCGCACTGAAGTCTAACAAAACAGCTCCCACAATCTCTCTCAGCCAATCATCAGTCATTTGTGTAAGTGCTGTGCTTGTTGAATATCCTTCCCTATAAGTGTGCTGAAAGTCTGTTGTCAATTTATTTACTGTAAAATAGCATTGTGTCTGGTCAAACACAAATTTTTCCTTAAGTACGGAGGTAGAAGACACCGGAGAGGGAGACAGAACAGAGGACGAAGACGCAGGTACCTCCGGATCCGATCTCGAATGGGAAGCAACTAAGGAAGAAGGCGCCGGAACCTCTGGATCCAGGGCGGCACACTTTTATAGGTGAACTCTCAAGGAGTGAACTCTCACTGCCATCTGGTGGATGTAGAATGTAATCATTTTCATTTAATGACTACACAAAACCAAAAACATCCACCAGTAAAGGTATGGAACTGGAAGTGTTTGGTGGTTCTTCCTTTGTGGTTTCCACTTTGTTCCGATGGTAGTATAAAAACAATTTTGTATTTTCCTTAGTGAAAAACAAGTGGACATATAAAAAAAATATATATATATACACGTTGTTGTCTTGGGGTGTGCACACCTAGTCCAAAACAAATTCTTACCCAGGTCCTTTATTCCATACTCACATTTGAAATGTTTGGTGGCCTACCCTTAGTGATGGAGGAAGAATGGAAGAATCCAATAGTGGATGTTATCGGTGTGCTACTGCACTTGAATTGTTTGTTGGTTAGGGTTAGGGTTAGGGTTAGGGTTAGGGGGGTTGGGGTTAGGGTTAGGTAGGGGACAAATTCTTCACACCACGTGGGTGTTAAGTGTGCACGGGCACAGGGGCTATATATATCATGCTTTATGTTTCAATGAAATCTAAAAAAAAACATATACAAAAAATAAAAAATACAGGAGAGACAAGGACAGGACAGGACATTACAAAAAAATCCCCAAAACGGGAAGGGAAGGAATTAAGTTTTAGGCATCGGTGCCACTGAGGTTAGGGTTAGGCACCGGTGTCTCTGAGGTTAGGGTTAGGGTCAGGGTTAGGGTTAAGGGTTAGGGTTAGGGTCAGGGTTAGGGTTAAGGGTTAGGTAGAGGACTTTAGGGTTAGGTTTTAGGCATCGGTGTCACTGAGGTTAGGTTTAGGCACCGGTTTCACTGAGGTTAGGATTAGGCACTGGTGTCACTGAGGTTGGGGTTAGGGTTAAGGTGAGGGGCAGGGGCAGGGGAATATTCTCTAGGTTAGGGTTAGGGTTAGGGTTAGGGGGTTAGGGTTAGGGTTAGGGGTTAGGGGTTAGGGTTAGGGTTAGGGTTAGGGTTAGGGTTTAGGGTTAGGGTTAGGGTTTAGGGGTTTAGGGTTAGGGTTGGGGTTAGGGGTTGGGTTAGGGTTAGAGGTTAGGGTTAGGGTTAGGGTTAGGTTAGGGTTTAGGGTTAGGGTTGGGTTTGTTGGGTTGGTTTTGTTATTTTGTTGTTGTTAGGGTTGGTTGGTTGGTTTTGTTGGGGTTGGTTAGGTTTAAGAGAAAATTGCCCTTCAAGAGGACCAAATACCGGCACATGTTCTCTAATTCTATTTCTCCTATTGATACATCATAGTCCTACAGGAAATTGGAGATATACCCCAAAGAAAGATGTTATGGTTTATCCCTGAAAAAGAACAGATAAGAGTAACCTTTTCCTCCAAGAGGATAAACACCCAGACACTACCCAAACAATACATACCTTCCAATTCCCAGGCTCCTCAGAATACATCTTTATGAAGCCAGGTTATAATTTAAAATACCAATTAAGATTGTCAGTGTCAAGGTTAAAATTAGGCTCTCATACTTTTGTTTCAGACCTGTGGGATTCCTGATATCCACTTTTTAAGTCCCAAGGGGTTAGGGTTAAGGTTAAATTTGAGGCTAAGTTCAAATTAAGGTTGGTATCGGGGTCAAGGTTCAGGGATTGAGGTGGGGTTAAGATTAGGATTGTGATTGGGGTTAGGATTAGAACTAAAGGTTATTATCCGGGTTGAGATTAGGTTTAGGATTAGGGTTAAGGTTAAAGCTAGGGTTGGGATTGCTCCAGTTTCAGGTAAGGTTAAGGTTAGGGTTCGAGGCAAGGATCAGAATTACAATCAAGGTTAGGGTTATAGTTAGGGTAAACCAAGAGGTTAAACTTAGGGTTAAAGTTAAGTTTGAAGCTTGCGTTAGGGTTAAGGTTATGATCAAGGTTAAGGTTAGGTTTAGGATGGGGGTTAAGGTTAGAGCTAGGGTTGGGATTGCTCCAGTAAAAGGTGAGGTTAAGGTTAGGGTTCAGGTTAAGATCAGAGTTCGGGTTAGGATTGCTCCAATTAAAAGTGAGGTTAAGGTTAGGATTCAGGTTAAGGTCAGGGTTCAGGTTAGGATCAAGATTACAATCCAGGTTAAGGTTAGGTTTAAGATTAGGATTATAGTTAGGGTAAACCAAGGGGTTAGGTTTGGGGTTAGGTTTGAGGCTGGAGTTAGGGTTAAAGTTATGATCAAAGTTAAGGTTAGGTTTAGGATTAGGGTTAGGGTTAAGGTTAGAGTTAGGGTTGAAATTGCTCCAGTTAAAGGTGAGGTTAAGGTCAGGGTTGGGTTAGGGTTAGGGTTAGGGTTAGGGTTAGGGTTAGGGTTAGGGTAGACCAAAGGATTAGGCTTGTGGTTAAGTTTGAGACTGGGGTTAGGGTTATGATCAGAGTTAAGGTTAGGTTTAGGATTGGGTTTAAAGTTAGAGCTAGAATTGAAATTGCTCCGGTTAAGGTTAGGATTAAGGTTATAATCAAGGTTAAGGTTAAGTTTTGGATTAGGGTTGGGGTTATAGTTAAAGTAAACTGGGGTTGGGATGGTTCAGGTTAGTGTTCAGGTCAGAGTTAGAAAAGTTTAGGTCTCTAATACTTTTCATTAAGGCCTTTAGGATTACAAGTACCCAATTTTTTTATCCAACACCGCTCCTTGATCTGTCTGTGTTTTAGTGACCACCCCCTGGTTAGATTCCAACCCTGCTATTCTTAACTGAGCTACTGGATGAGATCTAAAGTGGATGTATAGTGTGCTTTTAACCGACTCCTTACTTATATGATAGAGATGTTGTTTGAGTCTGGCTTCCAAGGAGTTCCTAGTTTCTCCAATATACAGTTTTCCACATTGTAGACATTCAATTCCATATACAATGTTGGTGGTCTTCAATTGAAATACCTCCCATACTGGAGCCCCTAGACCCGACCATTTATTCTGAATGTATTTAACTTGTCTAAAATGCTGATCCACTCCGCCCGGCTTCTCCCTGAAACCAGAGTGTACCAGCACATCTTTCAAATTTTTATTTCGCCGATATGCTGATATTACTCTGAACTGTTGGAGAATCTCCACCTCCTCCCTCGTCTGCTCAAAATGATCCTTCACTATGGAATTAAACCTCATAGAAGACTGTGAATATGTGGTGACAAATGGAATAATGCATCCATCATTACTAGTCCTCCCACTATAGGTTCCGTTACAGACATATTGTTCACCTCTGCTCTTATAGTGCGGAGGAAACGTTTTAGTATCCTCTGGGTCTGAGAGCCTTAAAAATTCCTATAGCCTCCTTGACATGTTTTTCCTGTGTACAAATCCTATTAAATCTAATAAGCTGCGACTTTATCAACCCCCTGTAGGTGTGTTTTGGATGAAAACTGGATTTATGTAAGAGGGAATGGGTGTCCGTAGGTTTAAAATAAACCTTTGTTGCTAATCGCTTCAGGTTATCATTCCCCTCTACAAAAAAATACCTCAAGTGTCCAAAAATTCTATTCGTTCCGGCTGAACATTGTGTTTAATCGTAATTGACGGATGATGTGTATTCAGAATCTTCACAAATTCCATAAAATCTGAAAGTGAATGTGTCCATAACCCAAATATATCATCTAGATACCGTAAATACAAAAATTGGAAGCTTTATACATTTGGGGAAGGCTGATTGTTCCCATTCTGCCATATAAATATTGGCATAGGACTGGGGCAAACTTCTTCCCCATAGCTGTACCATGGATTTGAAGAAACCAATTAGAATTAAATTCAAAGTCATTTCTTGTTAAACTGAGTTCCAATAGTTGTAGTAAAGCCCCATCTGGTCTATCTAGGTCTGGATATTTATGGAAGATGTTTTTGATCGCTCTAAGACCCAACTGGGTGTCAATGTTGGTATACAATGAGTCAATATCAATTGAAAAAAACACAGTTTCTTGAGGCACACTAATTTCTTTCAATTTTGTCACAAATTCATACGTGTCTTTAATGAAACTTTGATGTTTCCGTGACAGAGGATTTATAAAATAATCTAAATACTCTGCTATTCTATACGATTCCGAGCCACAGTCCGATACAATCGGCCTACCACATGGAACCTCAGAAGGAATGGTCCAAGTCTCAGGAGGTTTGTGGATTTTAGGCAACAGATAAAATTGTCTGGGACGTGGGATATCTGGTCCAAATAGGTAAAACATTTGTTTGTCTGTAATGTAATTATTCTCATAAAGTTCTCCCTAAAATCTGCCTAATTTGTCTCTGGGTCTCCTGCTGCAATGAATGAGTCAATGGTCTATAATGTTTAGAATTACTCAATTGCCTTTTCGCCTCGATCAGATACTGTGTTTTATCCAAAATAACAATCTTTGATCCTTTATCCGCTGGTTTTATAACTATGTTGGAATTCTTACTTAAGGATTTTAAGGATTTACGTTCTTGTTTTGTAAGATTATCTTTCCTGCCATATAAAACCTAAATGTACTAAAAGAGGTAGAGTCTCTTTGAATTAAAGTCTGCATCGTATTAGACACTCCCTCTAACTTAGGCTCCCAATGTGATGGACCAATAAATGGTATTTTTGGTTATCAGTATTATAATTAAAATGATCAAGTAATTTTAATTTTCTATGATAGGTATGCAGATCCCTCCTGAGCTCCCTGCAATCTATCTTGGTGGGTGTCGGGATAAACATAAGACCCTTCTCCAGAAGTTGCTGTTCTGCCGCTGTAAGTCTAAAAGTAGTCGATGAGTTAAGTACATTAGAGTGCTGGGGGAGTAATACCAATACACTCTTCCCCTCTTAATAGTTTAACTGGTCTAGCCAGTAATTAAAAATGTTTACAGCTGTATCTGGTCTCCAATGTATTGGGTCGTCCTGCACTGTGTGAAATCTAAGTTTATTCAGATCCAATAGTTCCCTACAATTCTTCTGAATATACTTGTTCAATTGATTCAGTACCTCCTGCTTTTCCCATGGAAGCTCATCTGAAAAATGTATGATAGGAACATAAACCTGTGCATGAGGAAAAACTTCACCTGCTTTATTCAGTAGCTGTTGCAACTGCTTGACTGCAGTGGTATACTGCTCTCGTTCAAGCCGTTAACAAGACCCACTGATAGAACAACCTTCTGTGTGTTTTGCTGTTTCTCCAACTTGCCTATCACTCCTGCAATATGTCTGAAGGTTGCTCCCGGAAAACTATCTATCTGTGTATTAGTGTCAGTGAAACTAGAAATGCGCGCAAGGTTGGAATCCCCAATAAAGACCACGGCCTTTTTAATCTCAATACTCCAATCATTTATTTTCCTTTCAGTTCTAGAATGACATGTGGGATAAAAGAGTTTCTCCTTTTTACAGGTTCCAGTATTGGTTCTGTCCCAGGGCCCGTGTCTTTTCCATTTGCCATTGCTACCTTACCCTGATGGTCCTCTTGCTGTGAACCTGTCGTAGAGAATTGGATAAAACCATGTCATCCATCAAAACAGCCACATTGTTCAATGGTAATTTTTGACCATTGCCGTTATTCACCGTCATCTCCAACGCCTCTACTGTTAAGAGTAAATTCGAGGGCTCTCTACCTGGAAGGGTCAAGGCTGGGACTTTAGGCTCGGCCAAATTGTTTCTTGGTCGCTGAGTTTGGGGATTCGGTATCCCGTGCTCTTCCTGGTTATTGGGGTAAGTCTGAAGCTAGTCCCGCCACTCTTTGCAGGACCTAATTCCCGAGGGGGTGAGACAGGACAAGAGGAGATAGTTGGTTAGTAGGTGAGCTCGATCGAAGGAACCACTCTACAAAGGGGTAGACCCAACATGAACTTCTACCTGCACCTCCCTTCTCTGCATACCCCCAGCAAGCCCTGTGGTATTGCTGTTGATAGTCTGACTATGGTTTATCGGTTTATCTACAGGATTACTGAAGGCCTGTTTATTAACCATATTGTCCCTTACCAAGTGTCTCTCTTGCCCCCTGGGATATTCCTGCATATTCCAAAGTCCCTGTGGGCCTGGGCTCCCATTGAGACCCTACCAGTTGGTGACTTGCTGGTCACCGAGCCGCATAACTGGAATGGGCCTGATGAGAGTTATCAGTTTAGTAGAGGCCGGCGGGTCAATTGGTTTTTGCAACATGTTTTTTAAGGTACTTACTGACGAAGATGTAAATTTGTGTTTATATCTTGCCTTTGCCCACATCACCGCTTTATCTAGAGCTTCTTGATTATAAGTTGGGCTATTCTGAATGCATAAGGCAATTACCCCCATCATAATGCTCCCTCAGAATATCCATATTATTCTCCATCCACCTACTGGTATTAAGTTTTACCTTTGCCAGGGTCTGTTGGTTAGGCGAGGAGGGTTTAATAAAGGCCGCCAATTTGTTCACCTGTCTTACCATCCCTGCTGGAAAAGAATGATTAACTGCAGAATGATCTAATATTTCTGAGTGATGAATTGCTTGTAGAGCCTTGAAATATCCCTTTGTGCAAGTATTATCTTGCAAAGAAGAAACATTCTAATCTCTCCAGTAGACTCACCCTCATCATTTAAACTAACTAGAGCCTGGAAACGGTTATGTAGTGGCACTGCCATGGTAAAGGTTCAAAACCAGGAACCCTTGCTGGAAATCCCAACTGAAAGAAGGGATCATATAAAGGTTAAAATCCCCCACAATATATAATTGGAACCAATCAACCCCAAAAAAATTATATATATACACACATACAAAAGACAAAAAGAAAAATATATACACCAAAGACAAAAAAGAAAAAATTAGAAAGAATTAGCCTATTTTAAATAAAAAACTCCAATGAAACAAAACCCAATGTAAAGAAAGAAGATAAGAGGTCAGCACTCACAACTCATTTACTCCAACAACAAATAATTGTCCGTTGCCATCTGGTGGTTACCCCAGATCCGTAGGAAATTACCACTTTAGGTTAGGTGTCACTCCATAAAAACACACAAAGGTGAGAAAAAAACCCCCCACTCAAGTGGGAGAAAAACACTCCATTCAAAAGTGATCACTCCTTTATGGTTCAATTCTGATAGTGGTTCCACTTCAAGTCCTCCAAATGTTCAAATCTTCATGTGTACACACAGGTGATTTTGGGAGTACTCACCAACCCAGAGAAATGGATATCTCACACGGAAAAGAGCTCTTCCATACCATCCCCACCAAGTCTCCAAAGGTCCATGTGCTTATCTTTGTTTGTAGGAAAAATGGTGTCCTTTTAGAATAGTGAGATACAGTAATCCTCTTCTGATTCACATTATCAAAACCTTTTTGTTTCAAGGTAAAAAAGATAAAAGGAGTATTGTTTAAAATTAGGAAGAAAAAAATTCTGACGTTTCGCACAATTCGTGCTTCTTCAGAGGGAAATATACAGAAAATGAGAAGAGGCCAGCCCATATAGTATGAGAACGGGTGAGGAGAGGGGTTAAGTACTAAGCCTGACCTTCCATTGGTGGACTATTATGTCCATCCTATGTCCTCCAACACACCTGTCCTTAATTCTACAAATTTCCCATTGTTTTTTCACCTTCCTTGTATAAACCAATCTACATGAAGGAAAATGTGGTTTTGTTATGACACTCGTTCCCACTACAAGAAGACCTCTAAAGAAATTCCAAATAAATAAATCAAAAGGAAAAACAGGGCCAAAACACACACAAGACAAAAAAGAAAAAAAGAAAAATATAAAAAGACAACTTTAATAAAACAAAAATAATTTACATATTAACAAGGTTCCAATTATAATATAAAAGTGCTCCTGATATATGAGATTCAAGTTTCTCTGGGTAAAAGTATCTAATTAGGAGGAGGAGAACAGGGCTCTGTCGGGTTAGGTTTCAAGAGAAAATTGCCCCTTCAAGAGGAACGCCAAATACACGGGCACATGTTCTCTAATTCTATTTCTCCTATTGATACATCATAGTCCTACAGGATTGGGAGATATACCCCAAAGAAAGATGTTAATGGTTTATCCCTGAAAAAGAACAGATAAGAGTAACCTTTTCCTCCAAGAGGATAAACACCCAGCACTACCCAAACAATACATACCTTCTAATTCCCAGGCTCCTCAGAATACATCTTTATGAAGCCAGGGTTATAATTTAAAGTACCGATTAAGATTGTCAGTGTCAAGGTTAAAATTAGGCTCTCATACTTTTGTTTCAGACCTGTGGGATTCCTGATATCCACTTTTTAAGTCCCAAGTGGGGTTAGGGTTAAGGTTAGATTTGAGGCTTTGGAGTTCAAATTAAGGTTGGTATTCGGGTCAAGGTTCAGATTGAGGTGGGGTTAAGATTAGGATTGTGATTGGGGTTAGGATTAAAACTAAGGTTATTATCCAGGTTAAGATTAGGTTTAGGATTAGGGTTAAGGTTGAAGCTAGGGTTGGGATTGCTCCAGTTTCAGGTAAGGTTAAGGTTAGGGTTCGAGCAAGGATCAGAAATTACAATCAAGGTTAGGGTTATAGTTAGGAGTAAACCAAAGAGGTTAACTTAGGGTTAAAGTTAAGTTTGAAGCTTGCGTTAGGGTTAAGGTTATGATCAAGGTTAAGTTAGGTTTAGGATGGGGATTAAGGTTAGAGCTAGGGTTGGGATTGCTCCAGTAAAAAAGTAAGGTTAAGGTTAAGGTTCAGTTAATCAGATTCGGTTCAAGTTAAGTTGAAGATAGAAGTTAAGAGTTAGAGTTGGAGTTAGGGTTTGGAGTTAGGGTTTAGGTTAGTTCAGGGTTAGGAGTTAGGAGTTGGGTCAGGATTAGAGTTAAGTTAAGAGTTAGAGTTAAGTAAGTTAGTTGAGTTAGGCTAGGTTAGGGTTCAGGTTAGGTTTTGTTAGGGTTAGGGTTAGGGTTGGAGGTTGGGGTTAGAGGTTAGGGTTAGGTTAGGGTTAGGGTTAAGTTATTAGTTAGGGTTAGGTTAGGGTTAGGTTAGGGTGTTAGGGTTTAGGTACAGGGATAAAAACTCAATTGGACACCCCTGTCCAATTCTGTATGTGGAGAATGTAATGTCGTGGGAGCTGGGGTTTGTTTTGTTGTACTTCCTGGGAGGCCGTAGATGTCCATCGATGTGCTTTGGAGGGTTAGGGTTTATAGGGTTAGGTTAGGTACAGTGATAAAAATCTCCCAATTGGATTTCACCCCTGTCCAATTCTGTATGTGGAAGGTAATGTCGTGGGGAGCTGGGGATTTGTTTTGCTGTACTCCTGGGGGCGTGATGTCAATCGTGTGCTTTGGAGGGCTAGGTGGATTTCAAAATGTTATGTTAAGGTTAGGTTAGTACAGGGATAAAAACTCAATTGGACACCCCTGTCCAATTCTGTATGGGAGAAGGTAATGTCGTGGGAGCTGGGGTTTGTTTTGCTGTACTCCTGGGGGCCATGATGTCCATCGATGCTCTTTGGAGGGGGTTAGTGGATTTCAAAATTTGGTTATGTTTTTGGGTTAGGTTAGGGTTAGAGTTAGGTTAGAAGTTAGGTTAGAGGTTAGAGTTAGGGTTAGGTACAGGGATAAAAACTCAATCTGACACCCCTGTCCAATTCTGTATGTGGAGAAGTTAATGTCGAAATGGGGAGCTGGGGTTTGTTTGCTGTACTCCTGGGAGGCGAGATGTCAATCGATGTGCTTTGGGCGGGATTTCAATGTTTAGGTACAGATAAAACTCAATTGAACCTCATTCTGTATGTGGGAAGGTAATTCTGGGGAGTGGTTTGTTTTAGCTCCTGGAGGGTTAGGTTTAGGTTAGGGTTAGGGTTAGGGTTAGTACAGGGATAAAAACTCAATCGGACACCCCTGTCCAATTCTGTATGTGGAGAAGGTAATGTCGTGGGGAGCTGAGGTTTGTTTTGTTGTACGCCTGGGGGCTGTAGATGTCAATCGATGTGCTTAGGGTTGGTTAGGGTTAGGGTACAGGGATAAAAAACTCAATTGGACACCCCTGTCCAATTCTGTATGTGGAGAAGGTAATGTCGTGGGAGCTGGGGTTTGTTTTGCTGTACTCCTGGGAGGCCATAGATGTCAATCGATGTGCTTGGCAGTTTTTGGTTAGTACAGGGATAAAAACTCCATCGGACACCCCTGTCCAATTCTGTATGTGGAAGGTAATGTAGTGGGCTGGGGTTTGTTTTGTTGCTTACTCCTGGGAGGCCGTAGATGTCCATCGATGTGCTTTGGAGGGTTAGGTTTAGATTTCAGCGTTATAGGTACAGTTCGATAAATCCAACTGGACACCCCTGTCCAATGATGTGGAGAAGGTAATGTATGGGGAGTTGGGGTTTGTGCTGTACTCTTGGGAGTTAGAGTTAGCGATGTGTTGGGGTTGGGTGGATTTCAAAAGTGGTTATGTTTTTGGGTTTAAGGTTAGGGTTAGGGTTAGGGTTAGGTACAGGGATAAAAAACTCAATTGGACACCCCTGTCCAATTCTGTATGGAGAAGGTAATGTCGTGGGGAGCTGTTGTACTCCTGGGGTGATGCCATCGATGTGCTTTGGGGGTTGGTTAGGGTTAGTACAGGGATAAAACTCAATTGGACACCCCTGTCCAATTCTTTGGAGGTAATGTCGTAGGGAGCTGGGGTTTGTTTTGCTGTACTCCTGGGATGCCATAGATGTCCATCGTATGTGCTTTGGAGGGGCTAGAGTGGATTTCAACATTGGTCTATTGGGTTAGGTTAGGGTTGTTAGGGTTAGTTAGGGTTAGGGTTAGGTTTAGGTTAGGGTTAGGTTAGGGTACAGGGATAAAAACTCTCGCCGACACCCCTGTCCAATTCTGTATGTGGAGAAGGTAATGTGCGTGGGGAGCTGGGGTTTGTTTTGCTGTACTCCTGGGAGGCCGTAGATGTCCATCGATGTGCTTTGGAGGCTAGGTGGATTTCAAAATGTGGTTATGTGTACAGGGATAAAAACTCAATTGGACACCCCTGTCCAATTCTGTATGTGGAGAAGGTAATGTCGTGGGGAGCTGGGTTTGTTTTTGTACTTCTGGGGGTTATTTAGGGTTGGTCGTTGGGTTGTGACGGGATAAAACTCAATTGGACACCCCTGTCCAATTCTGTATGTGGAGAAGGTAATGTCGTGGGCTGAGGTTTGTTACGCCTGGGGATGTGATCACCCGATGTGCTTAGGGTTAGGGTTAGGGTTAGGCTACAGGGATAAAAACTCAATTGGACACCCCTGTCCAATTCTGTATGTGAGAAGGTAATGTCGTGGGAGCTGGGGTTTGTTTTGTTGTACTCCCTGGGAGGCCGTAGATGTCCATCGAATGTACTTTGGAGGGTTAGTTGGTACAGGGATAAAAACTCCATCGGACACCCCTGTCCAATTCTGTATAGTGGAGAAAGGTAATGTCGTGGGAGCTGGGGGTTTTGTTTTGCTGTACTCCTGGGAGGCCGTAGATGTCAATCGATGTGCTTTGGAAAGGGCTAGTGGATTTCAACATTTGGTTAGTCTGTAAACTCGATACATGCGCACTCCTTTTCTTTTTTGTTTGAATTAAAAATAAATTAAAATTAAAAAAAATTATTAAAATTAAAATTAAAATTAAATTAAAATTAAAATTAAAATTAAATTAAAAATTAAAATTAAAATTAAAATTAATTAAATTAAATTAAAATTAAAATTAAAATTAAAAATTAAATTAAAATTAAAATTAAAATTAAATTAATTATTAAAAATTAATTAAATTAAAATTAAAAAATTAAAAATTTAATTAAATTAAATTAAAATTAAAATTAAAATTAAAAATTTTAATTAATTTTTTTTTTAAAAATTAAAATTAAATTAAAAGTTAAAGTTAAAATTAAAATTAAGGTTAAAAATTAAAATTAAAATTTTAAAAATTAAAATTAAAGAATTAAAATTAATTAATTAAATTAAATTAAAATTAAAATTAAAGTTAAAGTTAATTAAGATTAAAAAGTTAATTAAATTAAAATTAAGTTAATTAATTAAATTGGTTGGGATTAGGTTAGAGTTATTAAGTTAAATTTAAATTAATTAAATTAGAAAATTAAATTAGAATTAATTAAAATTAAAGGCTAAAATTAAAATCTAAATTAGGTTAAGGTTAATTAAAATTAAAATTAAATTAAATTAATTTAAATTTAATTAATTTTAAATTTTAATTTTAATTAATTAAATTAAATTAAATTAATTATTAAATTAAAATTAAAATTAAATATTAAAATTAAAATTAAAATTAAAATTAAAATTAAAATTAAAATTAAAATTAATTTAAAAAATTAAAATTAAAATTAAAATTAAATTAAAATTAAAATTAAAAATTAAAATTAAAATTAATTAAAATTAAAATTATTAAAATTTTAAAATTAAAATTAAAAATTAAAAAATAAAATTAAAATTAAAAATTAAAAATTAATTTAATTAAAATTAAAATTAAAATTAAAAAATTAAAATTATTAAATTAAAATTAAAATTAAAATTAAAATTTAAATTAAAAATTAAAATTAAAATTAAAAATTAAAATTAAAAAATTAAAATTAAAATTAAAATTAAAATTAAAAATTAAAAAATTAAAATTAAGTTAAAATTAAAACTTAAAATTAAAATTAATTAAATTAATTAAAAATTTATTAAATTACTTAAAAATTAAAATTAAAATTAAATTAAAAATTAAAATTAAAAATTAAAATTAAATTAAATTAAAATTAAAATTAAAATTAAAAATTAAAATTAAATTAATTAAATTAAAAATTAATTAAAATTAAAATTAATTAAAATTAAATTAATTAAAATTAAAATTAAAAATTAAAATTAAAATTAATTAATTAAAAAATTAAAATTAAAATTAAAATTAAAATTAATTAATTAAGATTAATTATTAATTTTTTAATTATTGTTTTAGTTGTGTTAGGGTTAGGGTTACGGTAGGCAGAAAACTCCAACACCTTCCAATTCTTATTAAATTTACATGAAACTAAAATTTATTTATTATATTAAACATAAATATCTATTACTACTAGAATTGAAATTAAAATTAAAATTAAAATTAATAATTAAATTAAAATTTAAAAATTAAATTAATTTAAATTAAAAATTAAAATTAAAATTAAAATTAAAATTAAATTATTAGTTAATTAGGTTAATTAGTTGTTAATCAGGTAAACTCCATGTCAAACACCCTATCCAAATTTTATGTGAGAAAGCCAATATGGTAGGGAGCTGGGGTTTGTTTGTTGTACTTCTGAGAGGCCACTATGTCCATTGATGTACTTTGGGGCTAGATGAATCTTAATTTGCTTTTTTTTGCACTAGAGTCTGCTCTGATAAATATAGCGAAAAAAAGTGCGCTAAATTTCACCACTGGCCGTAGAAGTTAAATTATTATTTATTTTTGTTTTTGGGTTGGGTTTGTACTCCCCACACTTCATTTTTGTTTTGGACTGATTTTTTAAAATTAAAAAATTAAATTAAAAATTAAATTAAAATTAAAGTTAGAAATTAAAATTAAAATTAAAAATTAAATTAAAATTAAAATTAAAATTAAAATTAAAATTAAATTAAAATTAAAATTAAAATTAAAATTAAATTAAAATTATTAAAATTAAAAATTAAAAAATTAAATTAAAATTAAAATTAAAATTAATTTAAAATTAATTAAAATTAAAAATTTATTTTTTAATTATACATAAACTCACACTTTTTACGTAAAACTGTTTTTTTATTCATTCTGGAAGTAATGTCCATTTTTTTTAGTTTTATTATTATTAAATTTTTAATTAAAATTAAATTATTAATTAAATTAAATTATTTAAATTTTAAATTAATTTTTTATCCTACAGTCAACTCCCCTCTTTCACTTATCCAATTTTATTAAATATCTTCTTTTTTTTTATTTTACTACTCGACCATAATGTCCATTCATGTCTTTGGAGAGCTATATTTAAAATTATTATTTTTCTCGAGTCTCAAATACTATATGCGAAAACTAAGTGTGCCTAACCCCTACCGTGTTAGATTTTGTTAGGGTTGGGTTAGATTTGTTAGGATTAGAGTTAGAATTAACTTTTAAAAGTAATATCGTAGATCTTTTAAAATTAAAATTAAATTAAATTAATTAAATTAAATTAAAATTAAAATTAAAATTAAAATTAAGAATTAAAATTAAATTAAAATTAAAATTAAAATTAAAATTAAAATTAAATTAATTAAAATTAAAATTATTATTATTATTAAAATTAATTAAGTTAAATTTTATTTTAATTAATTAAGGTTGTGTGATTACATAACTCATACTCTCAATTCTTTAATGTTTTTTTTTTTTTAATGTTTTTTTGCTTATTTCAATTCTATTTTTTGCACATGGTAGATCAAACTCCTACACCCTTTTTGATTGTTTTTAGTTTTATCTTTCTTCTAGGAGCCGTAATTCCATTTTTCTTTTGATGATTTCAGTTTAGCTTTTATGTTGCTCAATATATAGAAAACTATAGTTTTGCTCGTAGGTTAGTTATTGTTGGGTTGTTTTTTTGGTTAGGGTTGGGTTAAGGTACAGGGATAAAAAACTCCATGACACCCTTCCAATTTTATTAATAATGTAAAAGCCAGAATCGAATTTTATTAAGGTTAGTTGGTTATTATTGTTAATTGGTTATTTTATTATTATTAAATTAGTTAAAATTAAATTAAAATTATTAATTATTAGAATTAAATTAAAAATTAAAATTAAAATTATTAAAATTAAAATTATTATTTGTTTAATTAAAATTAAATTAATGCAAAATAAAACTCCCTCGAAACCCCTATCCAATTCTTTTAAAAGTAATTCGTGTATTCTTAGAGAATGTTTTAGCTATATTTCATTTGTATATTTTTTCGCATAATGTAAAACTCCACATTCTTTTAATTAATATGGCTGGATTTTTTTTTTTTTCTTTCTGGAGGATATATCCATTATTTTTTGTATGAATTTCACAATTGCTTTATATTTTTCACATTAAATCTAAACTTGATATTCAATTTTCTTAGTTGAATTATTAGAGTTAGTTTTTAGGTTAGGAGATTGGTTAATTAAGATTGGTTAAGTGGAATTCTCGTCCTTCAATTCTTTTACTTGCTAATTAAATTAAGAATTAAATTAATTAAAATTAAATTAAAAATTAATTAAATTAAAATTAAAAATTAAAATTAAAAATTATTATTAATTAAATTAAATTAAAATTAATTAAAATTAATTAAATTAAATTAAAATTAAAAATTATTAAATTAATTAAAATTAAAATTAAATAAATTAATATTTAATTATTTATAATTAAAATTAATTTTTTAATTAGGTTCATTGTTAATTGATTACAGGATAAAAACTCCATCGCCCTATCAATTCTTTGAAATTTGTGATTTTACTTCTACTTATTATTATATTTTTAATTAAAATTAAAATTAAAATTAAAAATTAATTTAAAATTAAAATTCAAAAATTAAAATTAAAATTAAATTAAATTATTTAATTAAATTAAAATTAAATTAAATTCAGAATAAAAACTCCATAACACCTATCCAATTTTTGTTTACGTAGTGGGTTTGTTTTGTTATTCATTTATTGCTTTAGAGAGGCTAGATATTTCAATTCTTTTTTACATTACAGAGGAGTCTAATGTATAAAAAGTCCTAAGTTACTGATTGTGGTTGGTTTAATTTAGGTTAGAATTAGGTTAATTTTGTTAACTCTCACCTTTTCTTTTAAATGTCTAATATTAAAATTAAATTAATTATTAAAATTATTAAAATTAAAATTAATTAAAATTATTAATTAAAATTAAATTAAAATTAAAATTAAAATTAAAATTAATTAATTAAATTTTAATTAGAAATTAAATTAAAATTAAAATTAAAATTAATTTTATTAAAGTAAGTTTTTTTTTTTTGTTAGGTTGTTGATTTGGTTGGGATAATCCCACATGTAATTTTTTAAAAATAATTCGTGTTTGTTTTTTATTACTTCTGGAAGTTTCCATTAAATGTCTAATTAAATTAAATTTTAATTTAATTAATTAAAATTTTAAAATTTAAATTTAAAGTTAAGTTAAAATTAAAATTTAAATTAAAATTAAAATTAGATTATTGCAGTTATTACAGAATAAAACTCCCTCACACCCTATCAATTCTATATATAGAAAATTATATCTAAAGAATTTTATTTTACTTCTGGAACCAATGTCCTTTGTTTTGGAGTATGATTTCAAATTTTGCTATTTTTTCACATACAGGTCTTATAAATATAGGAAAAAAATCGCTAATTCTTGCCTGGTTAATTATTTTTTTTTTGTTTATTAGGATTGTTGGTTTTAGGTTGGTACGTAAAACTCTTACTTCAATTTATATGAATATCTCGTAGATATTTGTTAAATTAAAATTATTAAATTAAATTAAAATTAAATTAAATTATTTAAAATTAAAATTAAAATTAAAATTAAAATTAAAAATTAAAATTAAAATTAATTAAAATTAATTAAATTAATTAAGATTATTATTATTGGATTATTTAATTAGGTTGTTTGGTTTTCAGGGTTGGGTAGGGTCACTATAAACTCCAGGCCTGTCATTCTATAGAAATTATTTTTTTTATTTGGTATTCTGTGTTTTGGAGGGCTAGATGTTTCAAAATTACTAAATTTTTGCACAATACAAGAGTCTGAAAACTCTTAATATAGCGAATTCTATTTTTTCTGGTTGTTTTTATTAGGTTGGTTTGTGTTGTTTTAGGTCGGTCACCTTGTATTATATTTTGGTATTGTTAATTATTGTTTTAATTATTTTTATTAAATTTTATTAATTATTATTAATTAAAATTAATTAAAAATTAAATTAAATTAAAATTAAAATTAAAATTAAAATTAAAAATTAAAATTAAAATTAAAATTAAAATTAAAATTAAAATAAATTTTAAATTAAAATTGAATTAAGTTTAAGTTTAGGGTTTTGTGTTAGGGTTGATTACAGAAAAACTCCCACCCCCTTCTTTTATAGAGAATATTCCTACTGTTTTTTTTTCTTCTGGGACCTGAATCTCCATTATTTTTGAGAATTAGATTAAGTTATTAAAATTGGAATTATTTTATTTAATTAGAAATTTTATTAAGTTAAATTTTAAATTTTAGTTAAATTAATTAGTTCGTTACAAAATAAAACTCCATCTTACCCTTCAATTCTTATTGAATAATATCTAGAGCAACATTTATTTTTTATATCTTCTAGGAAACCATGATGTCCATTGATGTGCTTTAGAGCTTGATTTCAAAAATTGCTATTTTTTGCACATACAGGGACAACTTCAGTAATATAGGAAAAAGATGCTAAATTGATTAACCGTCGTAGAGTTTTATTATTGGTTTTTTTTTGTTAGTTGGGTTTTGGTTAGGTTCTCTCTTTTAATTGAGTTATTTTTTTTATTAAAATTAAAATTAAAATTAAAAATTATTAAAATTAAATTAATTAATTAAAATTAAAATTAAAATTAAAATTAAATTAAAATTAAAATTAAATTAAAATTAAAATTAAAATTAAAAATTAAAATTTTAAAATTTAATAATTAATTAATTGTTTTTTTTTGAATTAAAATTACAAGTTTATTTTCAAATATTAGATATCTTTCAGTGTTCCTATCTATTTATATATAATAATAAAAACTATATATTATATTAACTATATAAGTAATTTTTTTTAAAAATTAAAATTAAAATTAAATTAAAATTATTAATTTATTAAAATTAAATTAAAATATTAATTTATTTTAAATTTGAAATTAATCTTATTAAAATATAGAGTAAAACTCCATCCCCCCTATCACTTCCTATTAAAGTAATGTAAGTGAAACTACAGTTTATTTGTTGTACTTCTGAAGCCACAAATTCATTATTACTTATCTTATTTCAAAAAATTCTATTTTTAACTTGTATAAAATTATAACTTTATTATTTTAGTTAGGTTATTTGAGGTTTGGGTTGGGTTTTGTTAATTAGAAATTGCCAGGATAAAAACTCCTCGACACCCCTTTCCAATTCTTTTTTTTGGTTAAGTTAATTAAATTAGTTAAAATGATTAATTAAATTATTAATTAGTTAATTAAAATTAAATTAAAATTAAATTAAAATTAAAATTAAAATTATTATTATTAAATTAAAATTAAAAATTAAAATTAAAATTAATTAAAAATTAAATTAAATTATTTTTATTTTTTTCGTCTTACAGTACTCTTGGACTCATTTCTATATGAGAAAGTAATCGCATACTGATTTTATTTTTTATACTAACGTCATTCCATTGTGTATTTATTTTGTAATTTTGTATTTTAATTGTTATTATTTTTTGATTGGTTAGAATTGGTATTACAGGAATAAAAACTCCCTGGACCCCCTATCCAATTCTTATATGAGAAAAATTTATATCTGTTTGAGTTTTGTTTTGCTTACTTCTGACCCATTGTCCTTATATTGCTTTGGAGAGGCTAGATGATTTTGTATATTTTTCACATCAGAGGAGTCTAAACTCATAATATAAACAAATTTTACTCTTGATTGTTATTTTGGATTGGAGTTAGGATTTAGTTTTGGTTAGGGTTGGTTAGTTAGGTTAGGTCCGGGATAAAAATCCCTCGGAATGTCCAATTCATTGGAAAATATTTAGGATTTATTAGTTAGGTTAAAGTTTTGTTTAATTAGAAATTAAAATTTATTAAATTATTTAAAATTAATTAAATTAAAATTAAAATTAATTATTAATTAAAATTAAAATTAGTTAAATTAAATTAAAATTAAATTAAATTAATTTTGAATTGAATTAATTTTTTTGTTTTTAGTACAATAACTCCATCAACACCCTTGCATTTTATGTAAAATAATGTAGAAGCTGTTTTTTTATTACATTCTAGAAACCGTCACATGTCCACCGTATTTACTTTAGAAATTATTAAAATTTAAAATTTTAAATTATTTAAAAATTAAATTAATTAAATTGGATTAAATTTTTTAATTAAATTAAGATTAGATTAGATTAATTTTTTCCAATAAAACTCCCATCACCCTATCCAATTCTTATGTGAAAGATTTGTATGGATGGTTTTATTTTGTGACTTCGGCATGATTCATTGATATCTTTGGAGAGGGCTGATGATTTCAAAATTTTATATTTTTGCACATACAAAGTCTGAAAACTTCATAAATATAGCAATCCTAGATTGCTAGCTTATGGCCGTAGATTAGGATTTATTAGGAGTTTGGGGTTAGAGTTTTTTAGGATTGGTTGGTTAGGTTGGGGTTAGTTAAAGTACAGGAATAAAACTCCCATCAACACCCTATCCAATTCTTATTAAATAATATCCTTAGACTGATTGATTAAATTAAAATTAATTAATTGATTAATTAAATTATAATTAAAATTAAATTAGAAAAATTAAAATTAAAAATTAGAAATTAAAATTAAATTAAAATTAAAATTAATTATTAAAATTAAAATTAAAAATTAAATTAAAATTAAATTAAATTAATTATAATTTTAAATTAATTTTTTAAATTTATTATTGGTTAATTATTACGATAAAAACTCCATCAACACCCCTGTCCAATTCTGTATATAGATCAAGTACGAAACTAGGGATTTATTTTATTGTACTTCTAGACTAAATGTCCATTGATGTTTTGGAGAGTGAATAGTTCAAAAGTTTGGCTATATTTTTCGCACATAAGTACAGGGGATACAACTCCTTCGACACCCCTATCCAATTCTGTATTAGAGAAATATATCGTAGGAGCTGGTTTTTTTATTTACTTCTGAGAGCCATAGATGTCCATTGATATTCTTTGGAGAGCTAGATGGATTTCAAACACTTTGGCTATATTTTTGCACATACAGGAGAGTCTGAAAATTCATAAATATTTCCAAAAATCTCTTTCTAGCGGAGGTTAGATTTTGTTGGATTGTTTGTGGTTAGAGTTAGGAGTTTTGTTAAGTACAGGGATAAAAACTCCGCCGGCCCCTTCCAATTCTATAGAATTTGTTTTTTTTATTATTAAAATTAAATAATTAATTAATTAAACTTAAAATTAAAATTAAAATTAAATTAAATTAAAATTAAAATTAATTAAATTAAATTATTTTAATTAATTTTAAAATAAATTAAATTAAATTATTAATTAAATTTAAATTAAATTAAAATTAAAATTAAAATTTAAGTTAATTAAATTACATTAGGTTTTTACAGGATAAACTCCCTCGGACACCTATCCAATTCTATATTGAAAAATAATATGCGTGAGCTGGATTTATTTTTTACTACTGGAGAATGTCCTTTAATCTTTGGAGGAGCTGATGAATTTCAAAAATTAGCTATATTTTATGCATCAGAAGTCTAAAATTCATATATGCGAAAACTAACACTAGCCGTAGAGAGTTAGATTATTTTAGTTGATTGGTTTTTTTAGGTTAGAGTTATTTGGTTTGGAATTGTTAGAAGTACAGGATACAAAACTCCTACCCCTATCTTTTTTTATTAAAACTAATTTAAGAATTAAAATTGGGTTAAATAATTAAATTAAATTAAAATTAAAATTAAAATTAAAATTAATTAAAATTAAATTAAAATTAATTAAAATTAAAATTAAAATTAAAATTAAAATTAAATTAAAATTATAAATTAAAATTAAATTAATTAAATTAAATTAATTAAAAATTTATTTTTAGTTAGGATTTATTTGTTTTTGAAATTATTGTACAAGATAAAACCTCTCATCAAACACCTATCCAATTCTGTATGTGAGAGTATTCTGGGATGTTTTTTTTTTTCTTCTGTAGATATCTTGTGAATTTGAGAAACTGAATGGTTTCAAAAATTTTAGCTATTTTTTTCACATTACAGGAATAAACTCCTCCCCTGTCCAATTCTTATTGGATATGGGGTGGGAGTTTATTTTATTTGTACTTCTAGAGGCCATAGATGTCCATTGATGTTTTGGAGGAATAATGAATTTCAAAAATTTGCTTTTTTTTCACATACAGAGAGTCTGAAAAGCTTCGAATATCGAAAAAAAATCGCTATCTAACACTAGGTTAGGATTTTTTGTTGGGTTGGATTTAGGTTTAATTGGATTAGATTGGTTTTTATTAAATCAGGATAAAACTCCATCGACACCTATAATTCTATATAGAAGTTATTGTACAAACTGAATTAAATTAAATTAAAAATTAAATTAAAATTAAAAATTAATTAAATTAAAATTAAAATTAAATTATTAAATTAAAAATTAAGGTTAAAATTAAAATTAATTAAAATTAAATTAAAATTAAAATTAAAATTAAATTAAAATTAAATTAAAATTATTAAAATTAAAATTATTTAAATTAGAAATTAAATTAATTAATTTGTTAATTAAAATTAATTTAGTTCTTCAAACACCCCTATCCAATTCTTATGAATAATGTGTAGAAACTTTTATTTTTTGTACTTCTAAAACGTAAATTCCATTAATATACTTTAGAAAATTTTTAAAATTAAAATTAAAATTTAAAATTAATTAATTAAATTAATTTTTTTAATTAATTAATTTTAAATTTTACTCAGATAAACTCCATGAACCCCTATCCTTCTTATTGTTATATCTGGGGTGGAGTTTATTTTTTTGTACTTCTGACCGTAATGTCCATTATTTTGGTAGATGAGATTTCAAAAAATTTTCTATATTTTTTACACATACAGAGAGTCTAAAACTATTGCGAAAAAATTTAGAATTGACTTTACTTTTGGTTATTATTGTTTTTTTATTTAGGTTTAGTTAAGATTTTGGTTTTAATGATAAAAACTCTCCCCTGTCTTCTATATAAAAAATATCGTAAACTATTTAAATTAAAAATTAAAATTAAAATTAAAATTAAAATTAAATTAAAATTAAATTAAAATTAAATTAATTAAAATTAAAATTAAAATTAAAATTAAATTAAAATTAAAAATTAAAATTAAAATTAAATTAAAATTAAAAATTATTATTAATAAAATTAAATTAAAATTAATTAAAATTTTAATTAAAATTAAAATTAAATTAATTTATTAATTAAGTTTGTTGTTCGAGATAAAAACTCCATCAGACACCCTGTCCTTCTATATAAGTGTGTAGTACTATTTATTTTATTCACTTCTGAAGCTAATTCATGCCATTGAGTGTTTTCAAATTTTTTTTTTTCACTAGAGTACAGGATAAAAACTCCTTCCCTATCTTTTTGTAGAAAATGTAGTAGGAAATGGGGATTTTATTTTGTTTACTTCTACAGAAGCCCTAGATGTCCATTGATTATTTGGAGGGCTATGTTTCTTCTATATTTTTCCACATACAGAGAGTCTACTTCAATACTATAGCGAAAAAAGTTAAGTTGCTTACACTAGCCGTGTTGTTTTTTTTGAATTGTTTGTTTGTTGGTTGGGTTCACTAAATCTCTAACCCCTATCATTTTATGTATATTATAACTAAATTAAATTAAATTAAAAATTAATTAAATTAAATTAAATTAAAATTAAAATTAAATTATTAAATTAAATTAAAATTAAAATTAAATTAAAGTTAAAAATTAAAATTAAATTAAAATTAAATTAAATTGAATTAAAATTAAAATTAAATTAATTAAATTTAAATTATTAATTAAAATTAAATTTATTTTATTAAGTTAATTAATTACAGACTAAAAACTCCCTACACCTATCCAATTCTTATTAGAGAAAGTAATGCGTAGACTTTTATTTTGTTTCTTGGAGGCCCTAGATGTCTTGATATCTTTGGAAACTGATGAATTTCAAATTTACTATATCTTTTGCACATACAGAGGTCTAAAACTCCACGATAATATGCGAAAAAAATTCTAGTTTTACAGTAGAGGTTAAGATTATTTTGTTAGAGTTTTTGTTTAGTTAAGGTTTTGGTTGGAGTTATTTAGACTACAGGGATCAAACTCTCTGACACCTATCCAATTCTATATGTGAGAAAGTATTCGTAGGCTTAATTAAGTTAAATTAGGAGTTAAAATTAAGTTATTAAAATTGGAATTAAAATTAAAATTAAAATTAAAAATTTAAAAATTAAAATTAAAATTAAAATTAAAATTAAAATTAAATTAAAATTAAAATTAAAAATTAAATTAAATTAAAAATTAATTAAAATTAAAATTATTAAAATTAATTTTTAAAATTAAATTTTATTTATTATTAGTTAAATTATTTAAAAACTCCATCAACCACCCTGTCCAATTCTATGTGAGAAAGTATTTGTGGGTTTTATTTTGTTGTACTTCTAGGACCGCGTAATATCCATTGGTTTGGGGATTAATTTCAAATTTGGCTATATTTTACCCTGGTCAAGATCAACTCCTTCGGACACCTTCCAATTTGTATGTGGAGTAATCTTGAATGGGGGTTTGTTTTTTTTGTACACTTCTGGGAGGGCCATATTCCATTTGTGCTTTGGAAGGGCTAGATGAATTTCAAAATTTAGCTATATTTTTGCACGTACAGAAGAGTCTAAAGCTTCGATAAATATAGCGAAAAAAGATCTATTGTACTTAGGTTGTTTTTTTTTTTTTGAGTTAGATTGGTTGGATCAAGATAAAAACTCCCTCGGACACCCCCTGTCCAATTCTTTGAAAAAATAATATCGAACGAAATAAATTAAATTATTATTAAATTAATTAGAATTAAAATTAAGAAATTAGAATTATATTATTTTTTAATTAAAATTAAAAAATTAAAATTAAATTAAAATTATTAATTAATTAAATTAAAATTAATTAATTAAAATTAAATTTTATTTAAAATTATTATTTAAAATTAAATTTAAATTAAAATTAAATTAAGAGTTGTTTTAAGAATAACCTCCATCAGACACCTTCTTTTTTAAAAAATATCTCGTAGAACTTTTTTTATTTACTTCTGGACGCAAATATCCATAATGATTGAATTAAAATTAAATTAAAATTAAATTATTAATTTTAAAATTAATTAAAATTAAAATTATTAAATTAAATTTTTAATTAAATTTTAAATCGCTAAACTCCCTACACCCTATCCAATCTCTATTGTTATCCCGATGTTTTTTTTTCTTCTGAACATTGCCATTGATTCTTTAGAGAGGCTAAATGCATTTCAAAAATTTGGCTATATTTTTCCACATACAGAGGGAGTCTAACTTCGATAATATGGCGAAAAAAACTATATTGCTTAACACTGGCCGTGGTTAGATTTTTTGGAGTTATTAGGTTTAAGTTAGTTATTTTTTGTTTGTACAGTAAAACTCCTAGTCACTATCCAATTCTATATATAAAAATATTTAGACCTACAATTAATTAAATTAAATTAAATTAAATTAAAATTAAATTAAATTATTAAAATTAAATTAAAAATTATTATTGAATTAAATTAAAATTAATTAAAATTAATTAAATTAAATTAAAATTAATTATTAAAATTAAATTAAAATTAAAATTAAAATTTAAAATTAAAAATTTTTATTTTTGTTGAACTCCATGACACCTGTCCAATTCTTATGTGAGTAATTCGTAGGAAGCTGGATTTATTTTTTTATACTAGAACTGTCCATTTGTACTTTGGGGCTAGATGATTTAAAATTTTGTATTTTTGCACGTCAGTCCGAATAACTTCCGCCCCCCCTGTCCAATTCTGTATTGGAATTATTCGTGAGTAATTTATTTTGTTTACTTTAGAGACCACAATGTCTTTTTTTGGAGAGCTAATGATTTCAAAATTTGGCTATATTTTTGCACATGTCTAGCTTCGTAAATAATAGCGAAACGCTGGATACTGCTAGGGTTATTATTTTAGGAGTTTTTTTTTATTGGTGTTTTTGTACAGTAAAGCTCCCCAACACCTTCAATTCTATTAGATTTATATAGATGAATTAAAATTTTAATTAAAATTAAATTAATTAAATTAATTAAAATTATTAAATTAATTATTTAAATTAATTTTAAAATTAAAATTAAATTAAAATTAAAATTAAAATTTATTAAATAAAATTAAAATTAAATTAATTAATTAAAATTAAAATTAATTAAATTTAAAATTAAAATTAAAAATTAAAATTTAAATTTAAATTATTAATTTTGTTACAATAAACTCATAGTACCCTATCCAATTCTTATGTGAGAATATTCGACTGTTTTTTTTTTTTCAACTTTCTTTATGTTTAATTTTTAAAGATTATTAAAATTATTTATTAAATTAGAAATTAAATTTAAGTTGATTAATTTAATTAAAGTTGTTATTTATTATTATCTTCCACCGGACACCTATCCAATTCTATATATGAGAAAGTAATGTGGGGTGGTTTTTTTTTTTGTTACTTCTAGGAATCCTAAATGTCCATTATGTACTTTAGAGAAGTATGAATTTCAAAATTTGGCTATCTTTTTCCACATACAGAGAGTCTGAAAATATATGCAAAAAAATTCCGCTAGGTTGCCTCTCTAGGGTTGATTTTTTGTTTTATTTGTTTTGTTAAAGTCAGATAACTCCTCGACATCCTATCAATTTATTTAATGCATGTTATTAAAAATTAAAATTAAAATTAATTAAATTAAAATTAAAATTAAAAAATTAAATTAAATTAAAATTAATTATTTAAAAATTTAAATTAATTAAAATTAAATTATTAATTAAATTAAATTAAAATTAAAATTAAAAATTAAATTAAATTAAAATTAAATTAAAATTAAAATTTAAAATTAAAATTAGAATTAAAATTAAATTCCAAATTTTAATTAATCAATTCTGCCCCCTATCCATTTATTGAAAATAATGTAGATTTTATTTATTGTACTTCTCGGGAAGCCGTATATCCTTTGTCTTTGGAAGAGCTAGATGAATTTCAAAAATATCTATATTTTTCACTTGTACGGATAAAACTCCGCCACACCTATCTTTCTTATGTGAGAAAATTATCTGTCCGGAAATGGTTTTTTTTTTTTATCTTCTAAGCCCGCAAATGTCCATTATATATTTGGAGATGAATTTTCTTTGCTATATTTTTACCATTATAAAAACTCCCTCGACACTTTTTGTATTAATTCGTATGAGGAATGTTTTATTTTTTTTAACTTACTATTCCATTATTACTGGAAATTAGGTTAGAGTTGAGTTAGAGTTGGAAGATTAAAATTTGAAATTAAATTAAATTAAAAATTACAAATAATTAATTAATTGAAAATTAAAGATTAGGTTGTTTATCAAGATAAACCTCTCCCTGCACACCCTATCCAATTCTGTATGTAAATATTTAGAGCTGGAAATTTATTTTTTTGCTACTTCTAGGAGCCCGAAATGTCCATTGATATCTTTGAGGCTGAGATTTTTTTGCTTTTTTTGCACATACGAAGTCTGAAAACTTGATATATACGAAAATAAATTGCTTACACACTTGAGGTTAGGATTTTTTGGTTAGTTTGTTTAGAGTTTGTTGGTTTGAATTGTCAGAGTATAAAACTCCATCGGACATCCCTTCCAATTCTGTATGTAGAATCACTAAATTAAAATTAAAGTTAAATTAAAATTAAAATTAATTAAAATTAGAATTAAATTAATTAAATTAAAATTAAAATTAAAAATTAAATTAAAATTAATTAAAATAATTAAAATTAAATTAAAATTAATTAATTAAATTAGAAATTAAAATTAATTTTAAATTACAATTCAATTTAAAATTAAATTAAGTTAATTTAATTAAAGTATTAGTTGATAAAAATATAATTTTTTTTAACCGTAGTTCATTATGTTTTAACTGATTATTTCATTGCTATATTTTTGCACATAGTACAGAATAAAAACTCCATCGGACACCCCTGTCCAATTCTAGTAAAAGTGTATAGGACTGGTTTTTTTTGTTTTACTTTGCCCTATGTCCATTATTGAGGGAGCTAGATGAATTTCAATTTGGTATATTTTTCATCAGAATAAAGATAATATAGCGAAAAAGTCGCTAATTTCAACATCCGTGAGTTAGGATTATTTTGAGTTAGTTATTTTAAAGTCAGATTAGATTAAATTTAGGATTAAGTCAGGATAAACTCCATCCTCATTCTCTATTGATTAATATTATTTTAAATTATTAATTAATTTAGTTATTAATTAAAATTACATTAAATTAATTAAAATTAAAAATTAAAAATTAATTAAAATTAAAATTAAAATTAAATTAAAATTAAAATTAAAATTAAAATTAAAATTAAAATTATTAAAATTAAAAGAATTAAAATTAAATTTAAAAATTAATTAAAATTAAATTAAAATTAAAATTAATTAAAAATTAAAATTAAAATTAAAAATTAAAAATTAAAATTAAATTAATTAAAATCAAAATCAAAATCAAAATCAAATCAAAATAAAGTAATTAAAATTAAATTAAATTAAAATTAATTAATTAAAATTAAAGTAAATTAAAATTAAAATTAATTAAAATTAATTAATTAAAATTAAAATTATTAATTAATTAAAATTTATTAAAATTAATTATTAAATTAAATTAAAATTAAAATTAAAAATTAAAATTAAAATTTAAAATTAAAATTAAAATTAATTAAATTAAAATTAAATTAAAATTAAAATTAAAATTAAATTAAAAATTAAAAATTAAAATTAAATTAAAATTAATTAAATTAAATTAAAATTAAAATTAAAATTAAAATTTAAATTAAAATTAAAATTAAAAATTAAAATTAAAGAATTAAAAATTAAATTAAAATTAAAATTAAAATTAAAATTAAAAATTAAAATTAAAATTATTAAAAATTAAAATTAAAATTAAAAATTAATTAAATTAAAATTAAATTAATTAAAATTAAAATTAAAATTAATTAAATTAAATTAAAATTAATTAAAATTAAAAATTAAAATTTAAAAATTAAATTAAATTAAAATTAAAATTAAATTAAATTAAATTAAATTAAAATTAATTAAAATTAAAATTAAATTAAAAATTAAAAATTAAAATTAAAAATTAAAATTAAAGAAAATTAAAATTAAAAATTAAAATTAAAATTAAAAATTAATTAAAATTAAATTAAAAATTAAAATTATTAAAATTAAAATTAAAATTAAGAATTAAATTAAATTAATTAAAATTAAATTTAAATTAATTAAAATTAAAATTAAAATTAAAATTAAAATTATAAATTAATTAAATTAAATTATTAAAATTAAAATTAAAAATTAAATTAAAATTAAAATTAAAATTAAAATTAAATTAAAATTATTAAAAATTAAATTAAAAATTAAAATTAAATTAAATTAAATTAAATTAAATTAAAATTAAATAAAATTAAAATTAAAATTAAAATTAAAATTAATTAAATTAAAAATTAGAAATTAAATTAAAGATTAAAAATTAAAATTAAAATTAAAATTAAAATTAAAATTAAAATTAAAAATTAAAATTAAAATTAAATTAAAATTAAAAATTAAAATTAAAATTAAAATTAAATTAAAATTAAAAATTAAAATTAAAATTAAAATTAAAAATTAAATTAAAAATTAAAATTAAAATTAAAAATTAAAATTAAAAATTAAAATTAAAATTAAAATTAAAATTAAAAATTAAAATTAAAAATTAAATTAAAAATTAAATTAAAATTAATAAATTAAAATTAAAAATTAAAATTAAATTAAAATTAAATTAATTAAAATTAAAAATTAAATTAAAATTAAAATTAAAATTAAAATTTAAATTAAATTAAATTAAAAATTAAAATTATTAAAATTTAATTTTAAAATTAATTAAATTTAAAAATTAAAATTAAAAAATTAAAATTAAAATTAAAATTAAAATTAAAATTAAAATTAAAAATTAAAATTAAATAAAATTAATAAAATTAAAATTAAAATTAAATTAAATTAAAATTAAAATTAAATTAAAATTAAAAATTAAAATTAAAATTTTAAAATTAAAATTAAAATTAAAATTAAAAATTAAAATTAAAATTAAAATTAAAAATTAAAATTAAATTAAAATTAAAATTAAAATTAAATTAAATTAAAAATTTAAAATTAAAAATTAAAAATTAAAAATTAAAATTAAAATTAAAATTAAAATTAAATTAAAATTAATTTAAATTAAATTAAAAATTAAAATTAAAATTAAAATTAAAATTAAATTAAAATTAAATTAAAAATTAAAATTAATTAAAATTAAAATTAAAATTAAAAATTAAAATTAAATTTAAAATTAAAATTAATTAAATTAAATATTATTAAAATTAAATTAAATTAAAAAATTAATTTAATTAAATTAAAATTAAAATTAAAATTAAAAATTAAATTAAAATTAAAATTAAAATTAAAATTAATTAAAATTAAAATTAAATTAAATTAAAATAAAATTAAATTAAAATTAAAAATTAAATTTAAATTAAAATTAAAAATTAAAATTAAAAAATTGAAATTAAAATTAAAATTAAAAATTAAAATTAAAAAATTAAATTAATTAAAATTAAATTAATTAAAATTAATTTAATTATTAAAATTAAATTAAATTAAATTAAAGAAATTAAAATTTAATTATAAAAATTAAAATTAAAATTAATTTAAATTAATTAATTAAATTAAAATTAAATTAATTATTAATTAATTAAATTAAAATTAAAATTAAAATTAAAATTAAAATTTAAAATTAAAATTAAATTAAAATTAAAATTAAATTAAAATTAAATTAAAAATTTTAAATTATTAAATTAAAATTAATTAATTAAATTAAATTAATTTAATTAAAATTAATAATTTAAATTACATTAAAATTAATTAATTAAATTATTAAATTAAAATTAAATAAATTATTTTATTAAATTTATTTTATTAATAAAATTTATTTATTTGATTATATTTATTATATTTTTCAATCAGATTTTAAATTCTATTTTATTAAATTAATTTTGTTTAGTTAAATTAGTTTTAGATTAATTTGAAATATTTTAATTATTATTTTATTAAATTAAATTTTAATTAATTAAATTATTAATTATTTTATTAAATTAATTTATTTAAAATTAAAATTAATTAAAATTAAATTAATTAAAAATTAAAATTAAAATTAAAATTAAAATTAATTAAATTTAAAATTAAAATTAAAAATTTATTTATTTATTAAAATTAATGGTGAAAGTTAAAATTAGTTGTTGTCATAAAATCTCCATCATCCCCCTATCCAATTCTTATATGAAATATTTTTTATTACTCTTCTACCATGTTCCATTATCTTTTTAATTACTAAATTTTTCATTATCTTATTATTTTCCTTCTAGAGGGTTAGGATTAAATTTTGGTTTTTTTTATTTTTTAGTTATACAATCTCCTCCTTAATTTTAGTAATTATTAGTTAGGATAGTTAAGTTAGGTTAAAATTAAAATTAAAAATTAAAATTAAAATTAAAATTAAAAATTAAATTAAAAATTAAAATTAAATAATTAAATTAAAAATTAATTAAAATTAAAATTAAATTATTAAAATTAAAT
Organism: Coregonus clupeaformis; assembly: GCF_020615455.1. Taxonomy (NCBI): domain Eukaryota; kingdom Metazoa; phylum Chordata; class Actinopteri; order Salmoniformes; family Salmonidae; genus Coregonus; species Coregonus clupeaformis. Next base: position 38,042,080 of record NC_059226.1, on the reverse strand, counting down.
TAAAATTAAAATTAAAATAAAATTAAAATTTTTTATCAATTAAGTTAGGGTTTTTTGTTGTTGGGTTAAGGGTTAGAGTACAGATAATCCATCACCCCTGTCCATTCTGTATATAAAGAAAAACATTCTAGTTTTTTTTTTTTATTATAGATGTCCATTTATGTCATTATTACTAGATTGATTTCAAAGAATTTGGCTATGTTTTTGCACATCATCTCAAGGCTTTCAAATATGGCAAAAATACTAATTAACCCTCTATTTTTGCAAAATTTAAAAAATTTTAAAAGTAAATTAAAATTATTGAAATAAATTGAATTCAAATAATTTTTATTTATATTCGTAGTTTTTATTAATTTAATTAATTAAAATTAAAATTTTTTATTATTAAATTAAAATTAATATTAAATTAATTAATTAATTAAAATTAAAATTAAAATTAAATTAATTAAATAAATTAAATTAAAATTATTATAAATTAAAATTAAATTTATTTTAATTATTTTTCAAATAACTCCATCAAACACCCCTGTCCAATTCATTAATAATAGGGATTTGTTTTGTTTACTATAGAGGCGTATTCCCCGTGATCTTATTTGGGTAGAGTGTTTCAAAGAGATTGCTTTTATTTTACCTAATACAAATATAAAACTCATCAACACCCCTTCCATTTATATTATTCGTAAAGTGTTTTTTTATTGCCTTAACTTCTAGACCATAGATTCCATTATTTACTTTGAAAGCTAAATAAGATTTCAAAGAATTTAGCTATATTTTACTCTAAATCAAAATACATATTCAAAAAATCCTAGTTCTTACTACCTAAAATTTTGTTGTTAGTTGGTTTAGGTTTAATTAATTATGTGAGATTGGAATTAGGTTAATCAAAAACTCTCTCACACTCCTGTCCATAAACTAATATATATTAATAATTTAAAATTAAAATTAAAATAATAATTAAAATTAAAATTAAAATTAAAAATTAATTATAAAAAAATAAAAAATTTATAATTATTATTTTTTATTAATTAATTATAAATTTAATTCAAATTTAGATTAGGGTGATTAAATTTATAAAAACTCCATATCCCTGCTCCATTCTTATTATTAATAGAAACAAAATTTATTTTAATTATACTTCTAGAAACATAAATATCCAATAATATACTTAGAAAATTAAAATTAAAATTAAATTAAAATTAGAAATTAATTTAAAAATTAAAATTTAAAAAATTAAATTTGGTTATATTAATTATTAAAATTAGGTGGGTTAAGTGCATTACAATTCTCACACCCCTATCCAATTCTGTATATAATAATCTAAAAACTGGTTTAACTTATTATACTTCTAGAACCCACAAATGTCTGATATCTTTAGAACTAGATGTTTCCTAAAATTTGCTATGTTTACTGCACATACGAGAGTCTATTCGATATTAAAATTTTTAACTAGGTTGATTTTTGGAGTTGGGTTAGTTTGTTTATAAAAAATTAAAAATTAAAAATTAAAATTAAAATTAAAAATACAAAATAACTCTCTCAACACCCTACTCAATTCTATATATAAAAAAATAATAAGCAAAAATAAATTAAATTAAATTAAATTAAAATTACAAAATTGAAATTAAAATTAAATTAAAATTAAAAATTAAAATTAAAATTAAAATTAAAAATTAAAATTAAAAATTAATTAAATTAATAAAAATTAGAAATTAAAATATAAAAATTAAAATATAATTTAATTAAAATTAAATTAATTTATAAAATTAAAAATTAAATTATTATAAAAATATAAAACTATTCCCAATTACTATTAAAAAGTAATAATTAGCTGAATTTATTTTTATATTTGCGTAGATATACAATTAATCTCTATATTTCAATTTATTTCTATATAATTCGACATGTCCATTCTTATTATATTAATACTGATATTTTATTATACTTTAGACCAATATCCCATTGAAGTAATTACTTTAGAGAATTGAAATGATTTCAATTCTTTTTTTACTTGCTTAAGTCTATTCAATAATATAGCGAAAAAAGTAACTTTCTTGTTATTATTTTTTGAGTTGGGTTGGTTAAGTTTCATTGGTTATTTACAGAAAAAAACCCTCACTGTCCATTATTAATAAATATAATAAAATAAAATTAAAATTAAAAAAATTAAAATTAAAATTAAAAATTTAAAATTAAAATTAAAATTAAAATTAAAATTAAAAATTAAAATTAAAATTATAAATTAAAATAAAATTAAAAATTAAAATTAAAT